>NC_068984.1:38402409-38406409 GCF_001194135.2 Octopus bimaculoides
CGTGGGATTCCGTAAAAAAACAAAATTTAAAAGGGGGAGGGGGGGTATACCCAGATTACATATACTCCATCTCCACCATAAAATTAAAATATAAGAGATCATACTTACCCTAATTCGATTAACACATCCCGGATGATTGAGAGTGGTAGTTTCTAGATCAGGTTTATCATCTTCATCTTCGCTCTCTGAAGAATCCGAATCACTATCATCGGCTGTTTTATGCTTAATACGCTGTAAATTGCTCATTTTCATCACAGTAATAATGTCGTTATGGTCCTTTGGGGACTGACTTCCAGCCACAAGACTTAGTGTAAGAGGAAATTCTTCTCTATCGTCACCAAGATCATCCAACAAGACATCAAAACTGAGACACGGTGAGCCTAAACAAAAACAAAAAGGCAACGAACGGTGATAGACTTTCAGTAAACACGGAAAGTAATATTCGATAAAGAACATAGTTGAAGTTTTAAGAACAGATGTGACAGACAAAATCTAACTAGATCTGCACTATAAATGTATTAAACGAAAGTTAACTGGTGGCTGAAGTTAGTGAAACGCCAGGATTATAAGCTTGTATCTAAGTTCAAATTCAGGACGATCTTCGACATCTGGCACTTACATGTGCTTAAAGCTTTCGATTTAGGGACATATAAAGGCGACAGATTTTAAATTATATACGATCAATTAATAATTACATAAAATGTTGTTTTGCAAGCGTTAAAAACATTTATTAAAAAAAGCAAATCGCTAAAATCAAATAAATAATATACCTAAGTTTGCTTGATGATACATGACGTAAGCAGTGTCATCAAATTCTAATTCTTCCTCTTCCTTATCTTCGACATTATTATCTTCTGTCTCCATATCATCCATTTCGGAATCACTGTTCTCTCTGTTTTCAACAGCTTGCTCCATTTCAGCCATCTTACTCCATGTGTCTCAATATTACACAATGCGCATGTCCACAAAATTATCTTTTCGCAAGAATTACCGGCCTTGCTGTGGTAGAGATCTTATACCTATTACGATGGAGAAGTTGAGCTGATTTTGCTAAATATCCATTGAATGATATTTGGTCATCTTGAAAAATGATAACCTACTAAATAATGTCATCCTCGATAGACAAGGCAGGGCGATCTTTCGATACTAGTCCGCCACAACTTCCGGTCGTTGCGCGCACGGAAGACAACATTAAATAGAAACTCAAACCTTCTCCCCCTCAGATGCATACAGTTCTCAAACTTTAAACACATAAACACGCTATACGATCATGTAATCAGTATAGGGAGGAGATACGCCACTGTGGAGGTGCGCTTCACAACGGAGGAGGAAGCAATAAAGCACTCCACAGAGGCAATAAGGACAGAGGAATGGGTGCTTGATAATTATTCTATCAGTCACTTTCGCCGAACCGCTGGTTTCGGGGACGTAAACAAACCAACATCGGTTGTCAAGCTGTGGCGAGAATACACACACACACACACACGACGTCTTCTTTCAGTTTCCGTCTACTTAATCCACTCACAAGGCTTCGGTCGGCCCAGGGGCTTTGTAGAAGACACTTGCCTAAGGTGTCACACAATGGGACTGAACCTGGAACTATGCGGTTGGGAAAGCATCAGAAAAACTGCAGTTTTTTCAACCTTCAGAGTTGAAATCCCACATTCATTTCTCTTTTATCAATCAACACAGAATCTAGGACTTGCCAGAATTCACAGATAGACCTGCAAACCACAATCAGCAACAAAGTTTAATGCTTCCATAATGTCTAAATGAGAAATAGGGGAAGAGAAGGGTGAAAAAGTCAGCTTTACTTTCCGTCCTTGTCTGTATTGTCAAGATATTAGAAATTGTAAGTCCAGAAGTCTGTTGGGATTATGATGACAGTTTTAGTTAATAAGGACGTTTGTTATGGATGTTTTATGGGATGTATACGATTATTTTTTAATTTTGTTGAGTTTAAATGTCAATTTCTCATGTTCATAGAGGATGTGCATGACTGGTATATATTGAAGTTGTGTGAGTAAAGGAAGAAAATTGTAGCATTTGTTTTGAAGAAATAAGGGAGATAAATTAACAGCTATTAAGTTGTTAATTTGTAAAAGAAATTGTGGAAAGAATAACTATGTTGACAGAATAATGATTGAAGAGGTTTGAGTCAATATATGCTATCAAGTGTGACAAGATTGAGCAAATCTATGATCTAAAACATTCCAAATACTGTGTATAAAGGATTGTATTATCAAATGTGACTTTTCTTTTTTAAGATGGAAGTGTGCGGGGGGGGGGAGGTACGATTTGAAGGACATTTGGTTACTATTTCAGACAGGATAAGACTACAAAGCATCTTTTTTATTAGAAGTTGAAGATGTTGCTCTACCATATAATGGTGATGAGTGTAGATCTGAGTGCTGCTGATGTTGAACATGTATGTGTGTAAAATTGGATGACTTGTAAAAACTCTTAACTATTACATGGTATTGAAAGGAATTTTTTTTTTTTTTTAAATTTTTTTTTTATGTGTTTCAGTCAAGTGGCTGCGGTCATGCTGGTGCACCACCGTGGAATGATGAAGTTTCTTAATAAATCACAAAAATAAAGACAGGATTTCAAGCATTTTCCCTTCGTTTTTAAATTATTTATTTATCAACAATTAGAACCATGAAATCTTCACACAGAATTGATGCTGTAATGTATAACTGTTCCAAGTTTTTTCATAAAATTCTGACTTTACAGATAACAATCAAAAGAATTTATAGAGAACTTCAGCAACAATTCAAAAACAAAACTTATAATAGTACTTAAATAAACTGATAAAAATAAACTATATTCTCAAAAATAAAATTGGTTTCTTTCTTATTTGAAAGATGTTCACTTTGAAAATAAATATATTGAAACCCAAATTATCAAGACAGGAACTTTGAGAACTGAAAACAACTAAGGCAATTCTCAGCTGACATTAAGTTTTTTCAACCAAGAAGATTTAATTTTTTTTCTATAAAGTCCGTTTTTAATCAGATATTCTTTACTCTGATGTTTCTGAGCACCATGATTCAACTGGAACTGGCATAAAGCTTCCAAAGGTTTTGTAAGAGTCTGTTAAAAAAACACAAAAACATTAATTTAATTCAAGTGAAGAATTCTTTTTGCAATGATATTCTAATAAATTTTATGCGACAAGAATGATGTAATAGTTACAATGTTTTGGATAACATCTTTTACAGAAGGAATCAAATAAGAAACAAAATGGATAAAATGCTAAAAACAAAATTGTACTGAGTAAAAAGGTTAAAAAACTTGTTTAATGTTGCTCCACAAGTTGGTTAGTTATTGATCATTGTCTATTGAACATTAGTGGAGTTTCAAAACTTCATTCAAAGCAGCTAACAAGAGATAGAGAACAAATAATAAAGTGAATATCTAGAGGTCACTTCAAGTTGTCGCATGGAAGGCGTAATAAGATGAAATAATTAGAAAGGACAAGAAGAGTTGTCTTACTTCAACAAGATATGGTTTCTTTTCAAGGTAAGATAATGCAACAGCAGCAGACTCTAGAGTTGATAGACACACATCAGTTGGTTGAGTTCGAATGACATATTTGCTAATCATACCACTTTTAATCTGAACCTAGAAGTGACAAGAAGTAAAACAGGGTTTTCTCATTAGAACAATGTAACAAACTTGGACTTTAATGAAAATGAAATCAGGTTGCTCCCAGCATAGTCACAGCAGTGCTGAAGAGTAATGGAGGGAACAACTAACTATATTCTTAAAAGATTAATTTATTATGAAAGTAAATGAGTTAATTGAGAAGCTTTATTTTCAAGATACAAAAATAAGATAAAAACGTATATATAAGATTAATGCTGATATGAAAACAGTCCACCTTAAAATATCTTTAGATAACTCCTTGGAGAAATACAAAAACAGTTATTTAAAATTTTAAATTATTAATAAAGAATAAATGTCACTATATATTAAATTCGAGTAACTTAATTAT
>NC_068984.1:38406863-38411026 GCF_001194135.2 Octopus bimaculoides
AGTATTAGAAATGCAGAATAGCAATAAATCAAAATAAATTATATTTGTCTGTGAAATATTACCTGTATATAAGGTGGCAAACTGGCAGAATCGTTAACATGCTGGGCAAAATGTTTAGCAGCACTTCATCCCTCTTTATGTTCAGAGTCCAAATTTCAACAAGGTCAACTTTGCCTTGCGTCCTTTCGGATGTTGATAAAATAAGTTTCAGCTGAGTACTGGGGTTGGTCTAAGTGACTTGCCCTGTCCTTCGAAATTGCAGGCCTTGTGCAGAAATTTGAAACCAATATTACTGGTATACTGTACACAATTTTTCTCACAGCTTACAGCTACTCATATCTACCACAGACTTTAGTAATTTCTTTGCTCTTTCTTCTTTAAGTGACTTCTAACAAATTTCCCAAGGTAAGAATTCAGCTGTTTTTGCTTGTAACTTTCATTGCTTTTTACACACATTTACCACTCAAGCACAGCTGGAATGATTTCTAAAAATTTATACAGCTAGATGTTCTTTTTACTATTAACCACTCACCTGAGAAGTAAGAGTGAAAACTCAAAACAAGCAGAGCAGTGTGCCTTGTACAAAATTATAACAGCTGTAGTAGGCTTTGAACTCATGACTTTGTCTCCAAACAATGATTATCGCTATAAGTACTATTGGAAAAAATATATTACTTACTTTTCAGGCGAGAACCTTTTACCACGAATAATATGGCATTTTCCAGGTGGAAGGCTGTGATACAACATAGGAACAGTACGCAGACATTGGTTATCCTACAAAATTTTAAAATAAATGACTTAAAATAATTACATTCACTCCAGAGAAATCTGATCATTATGTAGATTAGGAAACAATTTTGAAGGAGTAATTAGAAGTCATGTGAGAACAAAATATTTAAATCAAGTTCAATACAAAATATTTCCCATCAATACTTTTTCAAGTTAAGAAAACTTATGGCCTGAACACATAAGCAATATGGAGCTATGGCAAAGAACGAATCAAGTTTCGATTAAGGAGCAAATATTTAAGAAAAAGTGGAAGTGGATTGGTAGCACAATTAGAAAGGACACACCAAATGTAGCGAAAAGTGCTTTACAGTGGAATCCGGATGGATATAGAAAGATGGGTAAGCCTAAGAACTCGTGGCGTAGATCAACACAAAAGGAACTAGAGAAAGGGGGACATTCATGGCAGAGTATAAGTACAGAAGCGAAAAATTATGTGACATGGAATTCAATTATAAGTGGCCTATACTCCGAAAGGAAGAAGAAAACTTTAAACTCAAGCACAATAAACTGCTTTTTTAACAGTTTTATAGTTCTTTATTTTAAAGTTTTCTTAACTTAGTGCCACAAAAAGGCCACTCATACCAGAGAAATGAAAAGAGTACCTATGTTGGCATCACATAAAGAGCATCTGTGCCAGCGCTATGTAAAAATGGACCTGTGCTAGACCCATGTAAAAAGCATCCAGTACACTATGTAAAGTGGTTGACATTAAGAAGGGCATCCAGCTGTAGAAACCATGCCAAAACTGATGACTGGAATCTGGTGCAACCCTCCAGTTTGCCAGCTCCTGTCAAACTGTCCAATTCTTGCTAGCATGGAAAAAAGACATTAAATGATAATGATGATGATAAAACTCTGCCATAGTTTGTTTGTCCATTCATTCAGTAAACCATGCTAGTGCAGGTAAGATAAAGATGCCACACAATAAGACCATGTGGTAACAAAGTGAATGACATATTCACCAGGCATGCTTAACAATGACAATACAATGACAAGAGCTGACTGTACCGTCTATCATCCACTCACAAGGCTTTGGTTGGCCCAATGATTTTAGTAGAAGACACTTGCCCAAGGTACCACACAGTAGAACTGAACCTGAAACCATGTGATTGGGAAGCAAAATTTTTGATCACACAACCATGCCAGCATCTCTTAGATATCACCAATGTATTTGTTTATTTCTATGTAGAAAAGTTTATTGATTCCTGAAACTAAATTACAATGTATTTGAAAGGAGTAGCAGGACTTTTTATGCCATTAGTATAACTTCCTAATCCTGATACTATATGAGACACACTGTGTTTTATTTTACAAGAATAGTGTAATTCCATACATTTGCTTTCAAGAAGAGTTAATTTTGGGATTATATATTTTTAGTGAGAAAATATTTGGAAAAAATCAAATATATGTCAAAAGTTTGTATACCTCAAATGGATGTTGAAGAATATAAACTGTGGTAGAAAGTTGAATTGGTTCTCGTGGGAGATACGGGCACCAGCAGACTGTCACAGGACGGCTAAAGAATATACAAACAATTCTGGATGAATCACTAACAAAAAAAATTTAAATGCTATGTATGGATACATAGATTTTACTAACAAAAATTGCACAATATCAGTGCTTAGTGGCATATCTTTTGGCTCTTCACACTCTGAGTTCAAATCCCAGAGGTCGACTTTGCTTTTCATCCTTTTGGAGTCAATAAAATAAATATCAGCTGATTACTAGGGTCAATGAAATCAACTTACCCTCCCACTAGAAATTGCTGGCCTTGAGCCAAAATTTGAAATCATTTTTTTCTTTTTTAAGTATTTTCGGTCAGTTAATGATCTACTTTTAATTGGTTGAAAATAACTGATTATTATCAACAAAGTATTCTATACATAAAACTCTATTTTACAAAATAATATATTTAAAAAAGATATCTACAATCTATAGCACATATTTTATAATAAAAATTATTCTATATTCAAATTGTTCCATTGATGAATTATTCAACAAAATAATATATTTACAAAAATATTTTATAGAAAGTTGTTTCAAGGCTGGATAAAAAGTCATTTTGGTAAGAGATTGGTGCAATAAAGTCAGTTGATGAAAATTTGTTCAATAAAATGTTATCATTTTATAAACAACAACTTTAATAAAAAGTTGTTTAGATAAAAAGCCATTTGATGAAAATTTGCTTGATGAATCTTTGTTCAACAGAGTTGTACCATTCTCATCTGTCATCAATATCATCATCACCATTTACTGGAAAGACACAAGCAAGAATGGAATTCAAAAGGGCCAATGTTCTGGGAAGGAAGAACTGAGCAAAGTGGTTAGTGTAAGGCTTGGGTGGTTGGATACAACAAGGGTGATGAGAGAAAGAGAGACAAATGAGTTGGGAATGCCTGAGTGAATGTGATAAGAATCCAACCAGCTTTGAGGAGCAAAGTAGGATCTTTTCTGGTTGACTGCCACTTTTCAATTTCTTCAATTTCTGTTCCAATTGATGTCATATTTGGTGTAATGTGATGTTTTCTCGAAATAAGGATTTATATTTTTTTTTAAATGTTGAAAGACTGACCTATCTTCATAGGAAGATGCTTTCAAGGTTTCTATTCAAGGAGATGTCTGAATTTGGTGTGTGGAGTCTATGTTACATGTAAATGATGCATAGCCAGGAAAGAAGGACATGTTAAACCAAAGTTATCTGACATGAAAGTTTTAGGGGACAAGGGTTATTTAGAAGGCAGATGATATGAGAAAGCTGCTTTGATTGGATACTAATCAGATACAATGGAAGAAGAAACAGCGATGGTAGATGTCAAGAATGCTTCAAGAGTTGGTCAGGGATATCAGTAGGTGAGGGTCAGACAATTCAGGATGGCTAAAGCTTCAGCTTCTGTGCTAGAAGCAACAGAGAGAGAGAGAGAGAGAGAGAGCTTAACTTGTATGCATTGTTGTTATAACTATTCTATAAGACATTAAATAACTGTTCTATAAGACATTCTTGTTATAACTATTCTGTTCCTTATTCAGTCATACTTCCTTTTTAAGACAAATGTGAGATGAGCTATTTGACTGTTATTTCTAGCAAGTCTAGTGATTATATAGAAGCTCCCTTGTGGTTATTGGAGATGATAAGTATCCTTTAAAAAGTACAGGCATGGTTGTGTAGTTAAGAAGTTTGCTTCCCAACCATGTAGTTTCAGGTTCAGTCCCACTGTGCAGGACATTGGGTAAGTGCCTTCTACAATAGCTTTAAGCCAACCAAAGCCTTGTCAGTAGACAAAAGGTGAAAGAAAGCTATTGATTACATACATACACATATTATGTGTGTGTGTGTGTATATATATATATATATATATATATATATATATATATAT
>NC_068984.1:38411401-38429744 GCF_001194135.2 Octopus bimaculoides
TAAAATGAAGATGATGATGATGATCATCATCTTCATTTTAACATCATCATCGTCATTTAATGTTTGCTTTCCATGCTAGCATGGGTTGGATGATTTGACTGAGGACTGGTGGACCAGGAGGCGACACCAGGCTCCAATCTGATTTGGCAGAGTTTCTACAGCTGGATGCCTTTCCTAATGCCAACCACTCAGAGAGTCTTGTGGGTGCTTTTACGTGCCAGTCAAGTGGTACTGGCGACGGCCATGCTCAAAATGGTGTATTTTACGTGCCACCTGCACAGGAGCCAGTCCAGCGGCACTGGCAATGATCTCGCTCAAATGTCTCTTCACGTGCCAGGGAGGTGACGTTGGTAACGATCAATAGCCATGCTCGAAATGGTATGATGATAATGATATTACAATATAGTATTAAGTGGAAAGAAAATACAGATTAGAGATAGGGGACAAGAAATGTAGTATGGTTTTGATGTTACTAGGATTGTGTGGTTGGTCTATGATTGGACTATAGTTTACAGATATTGGTGTGGAGGATGGGAAATTGTCCAAAGGATGATTTTCAAACTTTTTTTTTTCATAGATTTTGTTAAACTTTTAACAGCAAAATCATCTGCATTTGTCCTTAGCCAAGTTGGAAATCAGTATTTTGAGGTGAGCCTCACAAAATTCATTGTTGTTGGGGAGGAGACCAATTACAAGTGAAAGAGAACAAGGTATATGATTAGATAGCATTTAAAGGTGTTACCCTGGTACATACATTTGGGCCATGCAAAATTTCTCCCAGTAACCTCTTAAAATAAATGGCAACACTGAGAGTAGTCTTTTTGACACTCAAACTGAGGGCTGACAAGTGAGTGAATTTCACAAAAGGTACTCAAAAGTAGCCAGTTGATGGTGTTATATCAGGCTATCATCTTTTTTGCTTCAGTTGTCAGTAATTATTCTCAACAAAAATCTGATCATTAACAAATGTTTGATCCAACAGTATGCACTGTAAAATTTAAAATGTCCTCTTCATTCTACTATTCAGCTTTTAACCTGCATTTTACAACAGAATATCAAATAAAGAGGTATGATTTAATCTGTACTTTGTAATTAATTGTATCCAAATAGGCGTAGGAGTGACTGTGTGGTAAGAAGCTTGCTTACCAACCACATGGTTCCAGGTTCAGTCCCACTGCATGGCATCTTGGGCAAGTGTCTTCTACTATAGCCTCAGACCGACCAAAGCCTTGTGAGTGGATTTGGTAGACGGAAACTGAAAGAAACCCGTCATATACATGTATATATATATATATGTGTGTGTGTGTGTGTGTGTGTGTGTATGTTTGTCTCCCCCCCCCAACATCGCTTGACAACCGATGCTGGTGTGTTTACGTCCCCGTAACTTAGCGGTTCGGCAAAAGAGACCGATAGAATAAGTACTAGGCTTACAAAGAATAAGTCCTGGGGTCGATTTGCTCGACTAAAGGCGGTGCTCCAGCATGGCCACAGTCAAATGACTGAAACAAGTAACAGAGTAAAGAGTAACGTTTTATGGGTTTATATATATATATAATCACTATTTTAAAGTTATTATTCCTAACTTCTCAACTGATATTTCTTTATAGCATTAAAACAAAATGATAAATGTTTGTGATACAAGTTATTAGCAATAGTTTTTCCAATAGAAATTCGCACTGATTTGAATATCGTGTGTATTTTAATCTCGTCTAGAATCGTTTCACTTCCGTTTATCTTGACGTGTACAACGGCTTAATCAGATGGAAGTGATGAAACGCAAGTAATTTTTGAATACAAACAAAATAATATCTATATTATGTAGCCATATATATATATATATATATAATATAACTTTATACTATTTAACTCATTACTATAGCGACGAACGATCTTTATAAGGAAGTCCAATGAAGGATAAAACTAATCGGTGTGCAGTAATTCAAAGAAGCAAACAATTTACGATAATAACAATTTAATCACGTTGATTAACAATAAGAATTAGGCAAATGAGCTTTATATTAATTTTTCCCTCTTATTAATTTAAGAGACATAAAAGTAGTATGCTTATATAAACTTTCTAAGAGTTAGAGCGACAAAGGAAATAACATGATAATGTCGTTTGTCGACAGAGATATAACTACTTTCGTTTAGGATACATAATTTGTTGACCTACACGTTGAGCGAATTTAGTTAATATTCTCAAGAAAGAGCAGGAAATAGATAATTTTTGAAGTGCACGCTGAGCAAGTTTTGTTAATATTCTCGTGAAAGACATGTGATGAAGTGTTAGGTCTCAAGCATGAATTTACAAATAACTAGTCAAAATGCTATTTCTAAAAACAATAAACAGAGGTTCGAAAGAACTAATAAAAATTAGATACTGCGCTTAATATTAATCAATGTGAAACTGACTACAAAATTAATTGTGAATTGTTAACACTAGTAACAATCAAAGCGTGGAGCCGATTGTTTAAACATGAGTATTGTGATTTAAATGCTTGTTTACTAACCAACACCGGCTACATGTCTGGCGTTTGGTATTAATAACAGGTTCTTCATTTGCAAAATCATAAAGATCGTCCAAAAAAGATTCTGTTTCAACGTTGTCATCCATAACCAACTCTTGTACAAAGCTAGCAAATACATGGTTCAAGGGAGTTAACTCTCGAACTCAGCTGGCATTTATTTCCTGTTTTTGCAGCGCGTATTCTCGTGTATAGGATGTCCGGGTCATAATTTTAATGTCACCGGTTCAGTTCCTGGACCGAACAATGCGATGTGTCTTAAAAAAACAGCTGCGTACGGGTATTCTCCCCCTATTTACCAAAAGGTGAGAGTCGAGGTCTAAATCTGCTCGCTCCTCCATAGACACCTAAAACTATCAACGAAGGCATGATACATGTTGGCAAGCCATACTCATTCGCAAGTGACGGCTGGCTCGAATTTATTTATTTAACATCCCGTTACTTTTACTTTTAGATTAAAAAACAGGCACATTATAAACTATAAGTATATAGTGAGGGAGAAAACAACATTGACTAATATTATTTGAATTCTTTCGACAAGTACCGGAGAAAACTCTGGATATGTTCCAATCTTATAGATATCCTCAGGGAAGTATGGAGTTCACTCTGTCGAAATAGTGATGGATAATTCGCTAAATAGATGTACAAAAATATACACTAGTAAGCGAAAAAAAACCCTCCAAAAAACTAGGATTTGCTAAGTGAATAAATTACATAGAAATACTATCAGCGCAAAAAAAAAAACATCAAGTTGAATATACTTAATGCAGAGAGCATTAGAAAATTAGGCAAATCCGGTGATGTTTATACTTCACTGAGGGTGGTCATGCAACATATCCGGAGTTATCTACCGTGCTCAAATAACGGCAATGATTAATGCCGCCTAATTACATAAGAATTTACAGATAGTCTTTTTTTTTTCTCAATGCCTCCAGCTTTCTAAGATTTCGTCTGTTTATAGTAACTTTTAGATATAGTGAAAACTGTTTATTGTGACGACTTTAGGAAGAAGCATTTCAGATTACACTAACTTTATTTCGGTTCCAATTTATTAACGATAAAATATGATTGCAAATATATTTATACTTTTCGAACGTGATATACAAAACGATATAATAATGCACATACACGTTAAATGCAAATAAACTATATTTATATACGAAACTAATTTAATAATTACATATATAACAAGTATGTATATGATACATAGGTAGGTGGGGCAGAATGAGGAGTTTTTCTTGCATTTTTGATAAAATATAATTTTTACAAATGTTCACTATCTTACAAAAACTATACCAGCTAAGCAAGTGACCTTTTCTAAATGCATTAAAAACATCATAACATGATCTGATCACTATTTCAGAAAATTATCAGTTCTCTTTCAGTATATAAAAGACAAATTTGCTGGGGCAAAATGAGTAAGCCAAGATAAGGTAAATTTTCCCCTTCAATTCTTCAGGAGCACATTTAAAAACAGACTCATGCACATCAATATCCATCCTTAGATATCAGAAAGATCAGAAATGCTTTAAAGAAATATTAATATCTAGGTCAAATAACAAAGGATCAGGGAAAATGACACATGATATGAAGTTAACGAAACTTGACTAAATAAAAAAAGAAACACTCAACATAAAATATTCTCTATAGCTTGTTCACGATCTGCTGGAGTGGCTTCCTTCCCGATATATTTACACACTATGCAGTAAAGTGAAGAAATTATTGAAATAAGTCATAACTCATTTTACTCCATTTTAGATATCATTTTTTGAAACTTGAAAATTATCAAATTAGACATAAGTGCGGGAAAACATTGACTTGAAATCCAACAGCAAAAAGAATATTGATTGTTAAACACCAAAAATTATCCAGATATTTTATTAGCAACCTCAGTTACAATGGGGTCAAAGTTGAGGAAAAATTTCTCGAAAAAATGTATCTGTCACCTGATTATGTTCCAAACTCCAACAACTATGCTGGCCAATTTTTGCTCCTGAAGATGATGCAACAGTACCAAATGACGATGCAATACTTGCAACATAATGATTTCAAGCAAGAAATGAGAAATTACTAATTTTGCGCCCCCTTTCCATATAATACAAAACCACATTAAAGTACAAATTCCAAATCGAAGAAAACACAAGCATGACCAAAGAAAGAAGAAAAAAGGAGGGAAAAGAGGAAGAAAGAAAGAAAAAGAGCATCTATTCAACACAAAGTACTTCAGTTGGTTGCACACCATAAGGTCCAACGGAACCTACTGAAGCAAGGCAGCACGCTCGCGATATTAACACGGGCGTTGGAACAATCGAGCACCCTCACGAGCATCACCTGACATCTCGGTAAGGCAAGCCGCCAACAATGACAAGGACTTTGCTATTTTAATTGTACAAATCATAGTGCCCTCCCATTTAAAAAAAAACTTTTCTATTTGTAAAATTCTACCCAATGTTCTGCAGGTTTGACTACATTTTATAATGTTGATAAGGTCTAATATACTGAAACATATCCATAGTTATCTCCCTTACCTGCAAACACAAATCAAACTATCTCCTTAGCATTTAAATTAACTCGAGAAATAGATTTAAATTTTTAAAATTATCTCCCTTTTTTCGTTAAGGGGAAACTCTCAACTGCCGCCAGGTTCTTATTTCATTTCGCCAACTAAGACATAAATTTCAGTTTGCCATTCAGTGCGTGGATCTATAAATCGTGTGTTTGCCATTCAGTGCGTAGCTTTATTAATCATGTGTTACTTTCAAAAGGGAATAAGTAATAAGTGTGTATAATGTATGTTAAAGTCTTTTCATGGTAAACATATTGTATTGACTCTTTTATAAAGCACAATAATGCCAGATTAGCAAGACATTACAGAAGGTAATTGTAAAGATACATTAAATTGATGAAGGAAAGTCAAGTCGGACAGTTGTTGCGACTTGTTGAGACAACAAAATATCCTATTTGATTAGGTATATTTTCAGAAAGTGTATGGCGTTCATAAGTGTTTTTTGCATTCATTTCACTATGTCTATCTGGACGTTATTATTATAAAAGCGGCATGCTGGCAGAATCGTTAGCACAATAGACAAAATGCTTAGCAGCGTTTCCGGCTCTGCGTTTTGGGTTTAAATACCGTCGAAATCAATTTTGTTTTTGGTCCTTTTGGGGTTGTTAAAATAGACACCAGTTGAAGTACTGGGGTCAAGAGTTAGGGTTCTGTCTTTGTGCCAAAATTTGAAACAATAATTGAGGTGGTTATTTGACAGAATTGTTAGTACGTCGGACAAAATGCTTAGCGACATTTCTTCCGGCTCTTAACGTCCGAATTCAAATACCACCAAGATAGACCTTGCCTTTCGTCCATTTGGGGTTGATAAAATAGGTGCCAATTGAGAACTGGGGTAGGTATAATCGAATTCCGTTGGTCTTGTGCTAATAATTAGAAAAAAATATAACTATTATTATTATGGTGGTGGATTGACAAAATTGTTAGAATGTCGGAAAATGCTTTGTGATATTTCTTCCGTCTCTTCATGTTCTGAGTTCAAATCCCACTGGGATAAATTTATCTTTCCAGACTTACCAACCCTTAAAAGTAAAAAATCATAAGAATTCGAACTCGGAGCTAGAAAAAGTAATGAGAAATGATAAAAAGTGAAATACTCTCAAATTTCCTAGCAGACCCGGTTTTAGTAAGCGCAATTGAGATTCAATGTCACGTGATATCTACAGTTAGTCCTAAAGAGTTTTTAGTAATATTCTTTACTTTTTTTCTGATAGGAAAGAACAAATGTATATTATAAATATGCGAACTGTAGATGTTGCTAGGGTGTGGTTATGAGTAGGCTAAAAATGCACCTCGGAACTGTGATAAGTCTTCAGAGGTTCTAAAAATTTTTTTGGAGTTTGTCTTTGGAGAAAGCGTGAGAAATTGCATGTGAAAAGGTGAGAGCGTGAGATAATAAGTGAAATCGTGAGTTTCACGACTTGGTTAGGATGTCTTACATCATTTTGGATTCAATAAAATGAAGTATCAGCGAAGTACTGCAATTTCTGGTCTTGTGCCTAAGTTAGAAACAATTATTACTAGGGAAGTGGTTTGGCAGAATCCTTAACGCGTCCGACAAAATGCTTTACGACATCTCTTCTAGCTCTTTGCATTCTGAGATCAGCATTTTGTCCCTCCGTCTTGACGTAATCGATCATCTCCCCTCTTCTCAAAATTGCTGGGCCTGTACTGAAATTAGTAGTTGTTGTTTAATCCCAGTTCACTCCTGATTAAGTAATAATGTCTTGGATCCTCCACCTGCACAGATGCGCATACCCTTAATGTAATCCTCAAGCAGAGTCAACATGACACTTTGAATTACAAGTACCGATAGCTTCCATACAATCTAGTTAATTTCTTTCTCAATGTTTGGGTTGACTTGAAGCTATAGCAAAAACAAAATAACAAAAAGAGTAAAAAGCCTAATGTGCCATGCAATGTGGTTGAACCCAGAAGCATATGGTAGTAAAGCGAATTTCTTCAGCATCACTGCTGAGAAAAAGAACCTAGCGTCAAAGGCACTCCAGCTTTGATCCATCCTGTCATTTTGGTTTTCAGACAGAGAACTGTATATATATATTCTTCCGTTTTTAGACAGGGTATAGAGCCGAAGACAAGCCAACAAAAGAGCTTGGATTTAGAAACTGCTAGAACACCAAATTTCTATTAAATGAGAAGGGAAGGACAGTAGTCTTGGAAATATTATTTAAGAATAAGGAGGAGTGTTCACAGTTTGAATGTCTTTTGATCATATGTCTATTCGACCGGGGATAACCTCATTTACATTTTGTGACCCAGTGTCTATGTTAAATAACATTGCTCAAGACAATTTCAGAAGTTTTATTAAAAAAAAACACATTTTGAACATTATAGTCCTAAATATAAAGAAATGACGGCTCCGTCATGGCTGGAATTCCATACCTTTAATCATTGATTTTTTTAATACGGCAAAGCTATAAAAAAATACATCTTGAAGGAACGGTCAGAATACATACACAATGGTTTAACATGCAGATGGTACATAATGATGATGTATGCTGGATTTTACAGGAAAAACACATATGAGACATAACTTCTGTTGGAGGACAGGAACAACGTACGCGTCGAAGGAATAGCTGAGGCTGCCTGCGGAATAACTGCTCTCTACCAAAGATTCGAATTCCACCATGTCGACCCACCTCACTGAAAAAACATAGCGGGAAGACACTCCCTATATAGCTGATGGTGGCTCGCTTAGGTGGTCTGTCAAGTGATGGAATGGACAGTCTGCGTAAAGCTAGAGGAACATCGACCATCATGTGATGAGCCAAAATGTGGGTACTTAAAGGTAAAGAGCCAAACTGTGAACATGCTTACCGATCTATCTACTCGGTTAAATTTGATGCAGAGTGAAGCAGCAAGATTTATCTTGACCCTCAAATTTTCTTAAATGTAAATATTAATGAAAGCTTTATTATAATCACTATAAAAATAATCCTTTTATAGTTATAGTAGGTTATACATCATTAGATGTACACCTGACTTTCCTATATAATATTAAAGAATATAACGGAACGCTGAACTCCAGACTATCAACTTAAACAACATTTATTCAGGTGGTTAATATATACATCTTTAGCTCTTGTTTGTTGTTACAGCTTCTGTGTGTGTGAGCATTGTTGTTGGGACGTTGGTGTGTAGATGTAAGCGAGCTGTCTAGCGTAAGTTCGAAAGATGGTGAGAGACAGCTAAACACGTCCATGCTCAATCGCTGGCCAGCAAGAAAGAGCCTGTCTCCAGAGCTGGAATGTTGGAGACACTGCTTGACACGTCCATGCTCATGGCCGGCCGACCGAGAAAGAGACAGAATGAAGCGGGAAAGCTTGCTTGTTGAATTCCACGCATGCGTGAGACTACGCATGCGCACGGCGTTACTACACTTTCAACTATAGAAACAAGGTTTGAAATTTTGTGGGAGGAGATTAGTCGATTACACCGACTCCAGTGTTTCACTGATACTTAATTTATTGATTCTGAAAGGGTGAAAGGCATAGTCGACCTCGGTGAAATTGATGTGCTAACGATTCTGCCAGCTTGTCATAGGTTCACTATCACTATTCAAGTACATTGGTGTATATGTGGGCGGGATGACTTGAGGTGGGTTTTTAGGAGACATAGCGTGGGAATTTAGTTGATACGCGATGGTCTTTAAAAAAAACAAAATCTTTTTGCAATATTACAGAATGAAATCCCACTAAATTTGACACAGAATTTTAAAAGTGAAAAAGAAATGTATTTTTCAGTGACATTTAATGTCAGCATTTTATATTCAGCGAAATAATACCTCATATTACAACCCATGAATTATAAGTTGATGCTAGTTTCTATTACAACTTTAAATTTTCTTTGAGGACAATTCACATATTTTGCGGCACTAAATTGCATGTTAACTTATATATTTAACGAATCAGTAACTCGTCACTGACTGCTTGCGCATGTGATTTTAACTTTTGTTTTTTCAATTCTTTCTTCATTGTTTTTCGATACCAATCATTAGAAGAAAAAATTAAATCGAGCCAAAAGATAGAGGACGAAATTTTCAAACTTGGTAAACATGATCAATATGGTGTTGTTTAATATCAATGATAAAACATTTCGTAAATTGTATAAAGAGCTAGATGTAAGTTGAGCTTGGAATGTTAAAAAGCATCTTAACATCACTCGCACCTAGAAAAATACTGTTGAAGACCGCAAAGAATATGTATTCCAATAACGAAATGTGAAATATTCAATCCGAGTGCTTATTCAAATTTTTTGCAAATTTTTACGAAGTATCTGCAAGTTCTAGCATTGTTAATCATGAAGTAATGACGAGTTTATTAAAGAAGTTTTAAGTGTGCCTCATTTTCATTTGATGATTTTATACTACGAACGCTATTATAAATGTCATTGAGTTTACAGCACATAATGTTAAAGATAGAATTATGAAAATGAATGCCAACAAAGAAAATCTAATTCAAGGGCACTTAAATACCTGAGACATTTGCTTCCATTCATCTTGATGAACTTGTTGGCATTACATCATCACCTTGATTAACTATTATCACACAATATTTTCACGGAGATTCTATTCGTGACGAATTCTCCAAACATGTCAGGAAAAGACGTGTGTTGTTAAAGTATTTCGTAAAAGACAAATGAATTTTCGATTATAACCGATATGCTCCAAATATGGTAGGCTGAAATGTTGGCATTGCGAAGTAATTTACGGAAACTTGATTTTTCTTTTGTTTCTGTCCATGCATCAAAAAGAACTGTGTATAAAAGTAGGCTTTTGAAGATTTCGATGATGGGATGACAATTGTGACAAAGTCAATTTGATACCCCCTGTTACAAGATTTTGTATGAACAAAAATTTAATTTACTTTTTAAATTAAATTATAATAGAATTATAATTATATTTCTCATATAAAATGAAGTACAATGGTTGAGTTGTGGTTAAGACTTCGACCACTTGTTGAATATTTAGGGTTTTTAGGAAATCTATTTACTTGATGTTAAGTTTCACCTCGAATTTTGATAGTAAACTCAGCATTTTTAACACAAATTACAAAGTAAAAGTACTTCTTAAGGCAAAAAAAAAAACTGTTGTTAGAAATTCTAAAGGCTATAGCAGTCATTTCCTGGATTTGTTGAGTAAAGCAAATCAGAAAGTTATAGAAAACAATACTATTTGTACAAACGTTCAGATGAAGTTTATTTCACAGATCTGAAATTACTTGCATCTAAGTGGTTGGATTTAAGGATCTGGAAAAGCAGTTGACTTCTTGTCCAATCCTGTTTGGAATCAAAAATTCATTATACTTATAACTTATTTTGGTATTTGTTGAACGTGAACAAGTATTCATGAATAAACATTCTCAATAAAAATCTGAGAATTACATTCCTGAAAATTTTGGCATCTTGTAAAATTTTTCATAAAAGCACTCCTAACCATTTTTCTAATCTTTCATGTGAAATGTTCTCAGCACTAAGTAATATTAAAATACACAAGAAAAACAGAATGGGTGTTGACTTGATAGTCGGTTTATCCATTCCATAAAGCAACTATCTTCTCAAACTCAGTAACAAAAAAAAAAAAATGGCAAATTTCATTTTATTATCTTAACCTCATAAATATGTTTTGAAATTTCAAGTTATATTTTATTAAACTAATAGTAGAAAATTATTAAACTAATATTAGAAAATTTAACAGAATCACTGGAACATCAAACAAAATACCTGGTGGTATTTATTCCAGTTCTTTCCCTCCTAAGTTCAAACCTCACCAATGTTAACTTTGCCTTGGGGTCAATGAAATAAAATGCCACTCAAGTCCTAAAGTTGATGGAATCAACTAAACCTACCTACCTTCTCAAAATGGCTGGCTTTGTGCCAACAAAAACTTAAATTTTGATATGCAAGAGTATAGAGGTTCACCTTTGCTGTACTGAAAGATCATAAAAAGAAATCGGCTTAAATTTACATCAGAATAACTCAAATCAATCCTTGAGACCACAAGAGAGCTTTCACAGGGGTTACTCGACCTATTAGAAATAGCAGCCAAATCGCCATCAAATCACACCCGCTCTCTTAAATGAAAAAATGAAACTTTGGGCAAAGTATTACTTGGTATACAAACAGGTTGAACAATCATAGCTGGAATGTTTTTGATCATCAAAGACCTGCTCCACCAGGGCTTGGGCCTAAACAACAATTTACAAGGGTTACAAGAATTGAATGGATAAACAAAAAATACTAAAACAGTTGAGTATCAGTAAAAGAAGTTAATGGGTTCACTGTCCTTCATCATCACTGAGGAAGCGAGAACTACCAACCAAATCTCATTATACTATCTTAAAAAATAGAAAGGCCATATAACATAGTGTTGTCTCAGATACTCTATGACTGGAACAAAAAGACAGAATGGCCATTGATGGAATACTTTTCATCATGTCTTCACAATCAAGGATGGTTTCAGTTTAATCAACAAGCAAGTGAATCTTTATGTAGTTGGTTAGTCTGACAGAAATAGCAATCAACTCTCCCTGCATATGCAGAACAGATTGGGTAGTGTAGTCCCAGACACACTTTGCTTGAAAAGGAAGGAAAAGAGTTTGTCACTGACACATTGCCATTCATTATAGTTCAAGGCCAAAATAACAAAGCCAACAGTGATAAGCAGATAATCTCCTATGAATGGACTACATAAGACTGTCAAATTAGAACTTATGTTCTCATTTCTTGTTTATGATTCCACCTTCCACTCCCATCACCACCTTCTGTCATAGGCTGAAATTTTGAGACCAAGACAATAACAATTTTATATCTATCCTTCTCTCTCTCTCTCTATTTCTCTCTGTCTCCCAATGAAGAACAAGTTCCTGAAATGCTTCACACCTCATGGCAAATCAATTCCCTAAACCCTCCTACAAACTCATTTACTGGTTACTTTTTGCGAAAACAGGTTACCATCAGCTTCCTCAGACTCTGGATTTTCATTAGAGGGAAAAATGGGATTAATTAGAATATGAAAACAGAATGAAAGATCAAAAGTAAGTATAAACTAAACCGGTTATTTGAAGACTCCACTGTGAGGCTGAGAGTGAGAACAGTAGTGAAGAATGTAATGTTTCTGTGGACATATATCTGATGAGGAAGAAGAATCTGATAGTGAGCAAAGAAACAAGAATGTTTTAAATGCAGGGGGGGGGGGAGGATTATGTTCTTGTGCGTTATGGTGGCAGGTAAAAAAAGTGTACTATTATGTTGTACTGGTTGATGAAACAGTGGAGTAACAAATAAAATTTTGAAACGTATTCTGAGCAAAGATTTTTGTGTGCACAAAATGCACAATGTCAGATGATAATGAAATATGCACACATTAATATGAGGGTATGGCATTTATTCTGGTTGCTCTGTACAGTTATAAAAGAACAAAACATTGTCATCATAAAATTGTGTTTCCTGTTGGTCTATAGGAATGTAAACTAGAGTAAATACAAAGCCGTCTTGTGAAAAATAAACCTTGTTTATGGGTGACAAACCAAAGTGATAATGATGCCTTGTCAAAATTATCTGATAAACTTACCATTAGGAGACTTAAGCCAGATGGTTCTGGTTGACTTGATCACTGGTATTGAAAATTGAAACTATGCTAATATGATTCTTGAATTGTCCTATAATTACTGGTATATTATAAGGTGCTTCACAACATTTTAAAACATACTCCACTGTGGGGCAAGTAGCAATGTCTAAATTTAGGTCACATAAGTGACTTTTTTCAGGAATTTCTTTAAGCCTCTGCTGAACTTGTTTGCTGAGTTTATTGTACATCATGAATCCTCCTTATCATCATCATTTAATATTTGTTTTCTATGCTGGCATAGGTTGGATGGCTTAACATCGTCTCTTCTGGCATAGTTTCTACAGCAGGATTCCCTTTCTAACACCAAACACTTTACAAAGTGTACTGGTGACTGTGGAAGGAAATTAGTTGGCAGAGTATGAATGGTGGGTACATGTTGTTGGATGCAGGAGTGGATATGGTCAGGAAGCAATATAGTTTGAATAGAGAATTGAAGAGCTATCAAAGTGCCTTAACCCTGTAGGATGAGCTCATCAGTGCTTTTTGTGTGATACCAGCACTGGTATCAATTCTGCTGTAGTGGATGGGTCTTCTTGAGTACAGCAATGTTCCAAATATCTCAGTCCTTTGTCATCTCCTTTGTAAGGCTCAGTGTCTTGAGATCAGCTTTCAGTACCTCATCTGATGTCTTTCTGGGTCTCTCTCTTTCCATCCACTTTAAGTGATTGGCACTTCTGTACACAGCTGTCTACATTCTTATGCATCACATAACCAAACCAGTACAGTTTTCTCCTTGCACACTGCATCTAATTCCTCTTGTGCCTAACTTTTCTTTCAATACACAAGTACTTTGTCGTATGTGTACACTGAAATTGCACATTTAGTGTAACATACTAGCTTCCTTCTTCGCTAACCTTTGCATGTCCTCTGTATCCAGGATCCACTTTTCACTACCATGCAGCATTGTTATTCATATACATGCATCATACAATTTTGCTCTCACTGAGAGAGAGACCTTTGGTTGCCAACAGAGATAAAAACACTCTGAATTTTCTCCATCCTATTCTTATTCTAGTGATTATACTTTCTATACATCCTCTCCCACTGCTAATTAGGTCCCCTGGGTAGCAGAAATTATCCACTACCTCTAAAGAACCTCTGGGGCATTTAAGAAAATCAATTTCCTGACTATCTGTATTCTGTATGGATTCTGTGCATCTCCTGCATACAAATTCTACTTTCTCTGCAAACCTTATTATCATTCCACTGCACTTGTTATGTGCCCAATATAACTAAGTTGAAAGTAAAGGTCTTTTGTTTTTGTGAAATGCGTTCCAACTAACCCAATTTCCCTATTATACAATTCTCTCCATCCCCTTTCACCTCAAATCTAGATATTAGCCATTTCCCTTACATTCTTAACCACTTCTTACTAATCTCATTTCTCTGTAATCTCCTTCTGCCATTCAATTTCTCTTCATATTCCTCCCATCCAGTGTGTGTGTGTGTGTGTGCTCCTTAACTTAATCCCTATTTCCCTCACTGTCCCCACATCTACTGCATTCCCTATTACACATCACATGCCATTGTTACTCTACCCACCACCCATTACCCTCCTGTCTCTGACACTGATTATTCCATCCTTAGTACAGGTCACCACTTCACACCCCTCATTTCCTCTGGTGATGAGTCCTAGACCTGGGCTGACATCCAGTGATTCCTGCAACACATGATGCTGAATACCTTTTTTCAGATTCACAGACTGTCTCAAAATCTCCTGGGCTGAACTCTTCACTATGTTATCTTCGATACCAACATGGCTTTATCGTCAAGTCTACCAACAATGGTTGTGCCATAATTGTGTCATAAGCTCATTCCTACAGGGCTAAGGCACTTTGACAGCTCTTCAGTTCTCTATTCAAACTATATTGCTTTCTGACCATATCCAACAGCATGTACCCACCATTCATATTCTGCATCCAACAGCATATACCCACCATTCATACTCTGCCAACTCATTTTCTTCCACAGCCACCAACAATGCCCACTTACTGTAAATCTACCTCTGCTATTCACATACTCCCTGAGATCCATAAAACCAACAACCCAGTCACTCCATCGTTTCTGCCTGCAACTTTCCCACTGAACTCATCTCTAAGTCTATAAGATAGTTTTTTCTCATTCCATCACATATTCACAACATCCTCCACCATTTCAACACATTCTTCTTTTCTTCTGAACCCCTCCTAGCTTTTTTTTTTTTTTTTGCACTATAAAAGCACCATCCAAACGTGGTCAATGCCAGTGCCACCTGTACCAGTGGCACGTAAAAAGTACCATCCAAACGTGACCAATGCCAGTGCTGCCTGACTGGCTCCCGTTAAACCATGATGATGTTCTTATATATCAGAATCATTGTTCTGATAGAGCTGTGAAGGATGAATTTGATATTTGTGGTAATCTAGCTTTATTGAAAAATGTTGATGAAGGAGAGTACTCACTGCAGTAAATTTTGAATGCAGATGGGAGACCTGTTTTTGAATCAAATACCAAAACAAACTCATGTTTCTGAAGTAAAACTGTACTAGGATCCAAGACTGTCAGATATTGCATGGTTCCCCTACTTGGTGGTAATGCTTCAAGAAATATAAAAATCTCAGGTCATTGGTTGTTTACTATTCTGAGACATCAGTACCTATAAAAGGCTACTTTAAATCTTATCTTCCTGATATGTGAGAAATATAAAAAACATGGATCATCAGAACAGTGTTCTAAGATTATTTTACTTCATATTTCTGCCCATCTGTCAAAGAATATTGTCAGGATACCAAACCATAGCCATCACTCATAAGTGTGTCTAACTTGGTAACACCATGCTTCTGCAAATTCTTTTTAGTTAACTAATGTTATTGCAAATAGAGACAGACACTTTCTTGGAGCTTTATCTCTAAACTAGCAGAGCACCTAAGATGTGACAACAGCTGGTGGAAGAGAAGATTACACCAGCACTTGGTCACAAGGGAATAGACTAGAGTAACATGAAATGAAGTGCCTTGCACAGTCATAATGCATTTCTCAGTTGAACTCACAACCTCATGATTGCAATCCCAACATCCTTACATATTGTCAGATTAAGAACTTTAAAAATAAAGTCTTGCTTTTTGTGATCAATGCTCCAGCTAGGTCACCTCTCTAACTTGGAAGAACTGTCAATGTTCAAGAAACTTTTCTGACTCCAAGATTAACAAGCTCAATTTGACTTCAGACCAGAGGGTTATTACTAAATTCAAAATCTACTTTTGCACACATTTAAGGAGTGGACTAATTTTTTAGGTGGTGAAACTAAATCTATTGTGAAGGAGTTTTAACTTGGTTACCACATCATAAATGGCACTGAAAATTTGACAGAGGTATGACAAGGGATAAAAATAATATTGCATCTTGTCTGGAGTAAAATTTAATCAGACTGAATTTGAAGAGCCAAATACAAATTGATCATCAGAGATTATTGGACTGACACACTAGTTTGGATTTACTAAAATAAAAGACCTAGTGATGTTACTTTAATCACATGAAAGAAATATCTAATTAGTAACTCAGAGATGGAGAAAGTACAATTGATAGGAGTCTATAAATAGTTGCTCAATCTAGCAGAAATACCAACTAAATCTCCATCAAATTACCATCTTTGCAAAAGAAGGTTACATCCACTGATATAGTCCAATGTAAATTATAAAGGAAGGAGGGGATAATTATAGTTGGACTGCCTTTGAACATAACCAACTTGAGGTTGCTTTTGTATAACCCAAGTCATATCACCATGAGATGGATTAAATTCATTTTATAGGTTTTAGCTGTTGTATAATCCAGTGTAAGTAGCAACTGCACTTTAAAATTCACCAGTAATCTATAGGTCTTGCAAAAGAAAGTGATATGAAATAGACTGGTGTCTTATCCAAGGAAAGATCCACTAAACACTGCAATAATAAAAAGCTAGGTAACAGTTTAGACACTCTTGTTTAACCTTGGATCAATACACATAGATTAAAACTGATCAAAGCTATTCCAGCCACAAGCATCCTGTCTTTTTTATTCAAGTATATCTAATATGTCCTTCCTTGTTTTCTTTACTTTTTACAACAGTAGGGCATTATTTGAAGGGGATTTAGCTGCTACTGCTAGCAGGTCAAGCAACCACATTGGTTCAATCAGCTTTAAAAGTGAATGAATATTATAACACACATGCACTCACAGACATACAAAAGAAAAGGAAATACACATTTTACATTATTGTCATTAATATTTATTTTATTTTTATTTTCTTTAGAAAACATTTTGTTTTGAAGAAGAGAAGTTGAATAAGTGAACACAGTTCACATGAGAGGGGCCATAACAAACTTCAATTATTTGAACATTTAAAAAGATATCCAATTTACAATCAGATATTAGCTTAGTTGAAAACAACAACAAAGATCAGTCATAAAAAGAACATTTCAGTCACATTTTACAATCATGGTAAGAAATGGTACAAGAGTAAAAAAGCCAGATTTCCAGGCTTTAGTAAGCTATTTTATTCAATGCCACATTTTTCTTTCAGATTTCAAATCTTGCCAGTATCAAATAATTTGACAAAATAGCTGTACCTTGATGTTTTTGAAGCTGAAGATATTTATAATAGCAGCATGAAGTGTGATATTAATTTTTTTTTTTTTGGTTATGTACAAGAATCAGGTCAACTACCAAATGTTTTATTACTAAGATTGAAGAAAAAACTCCCCATAAAACCAAAATCAACAACTTTATATACATTTGTAAAATTTAATAATATCAATCATTTACGATTTTGTATATCATAACTAGAAATCTATATAGTAAATTGTATTGTACTAGCACAAATCTAAAAATTCACACACACACACACACACACACACACAGACAATCATATGAGTGCAACCATGAAGTCCTGGGTTTAATTCCAAAGTGTGGCACTTCAGTAGTACCTTTACCATCCCCTTGTGTTAACCCAAGTTTTGTAGGTTTTTTGGGTAAACAGAAACTGTGTACAAGTCCATTGGATGGTAACTCAAAAGTTCAGCCTTGTTACACTGTTACGCTAATTTTATTGAGAATTACAAAGGTATGTAAGTTTGTGAGATACTCAGGCATTTTCCATGCTTATTCAATGAGTAGGTTGTCCACTTGTTCGAACAATTGGACACACATCAAAATCATATAGTATAATAATAACCCAGTGAATTTGGTTAATGGAAACTGAAAGGAAGCCCGTTGTGCATGCATGTTTGTGTGTGTACATGTGTGTTTATATTTATGCATGTATATATATGTGTGTGTGTGTCCCTTTGTTTTGATATTGTATACTAATTGTAAACAAATGGCATTGCTATACTAACAGTATTATTTGTTTGAAATATTCTGTGAAAAAAAAAATGTCCAAACAAGGAAAAAAATATGACCTTGCTTGGAAATAGGTGAAGGTTGGCAACAGAAAGAGCATCTGGCTGGAAAAAAATTGCCTCAGCGAATCTTGTATGACCTATGCAAACATGTCAAAATGATTACTTACATGTGCACACACACACACACACACATATACATAAATATACACATGAATATATATATATATATATATATATATATATATAT
>NC_068984.1:38429879-38431676 GCF_001194135.2 Octopus bimaculoides
TATATATATATATATATATATATATATATATATATATATATATATTCAGCTGAGAAACTCAATATCAATTCTTATTCTGTATTTCTTGTGAACAAAATCCAGTTAAGATGGTTTTTACTAAATATATGTTGAAATAGTAACTAAGTTAGGCGAGTCTCTCACCATGATTATATTTTATACACACACACACACACATACATGTGTGTATGCATGGATACTCAAAAAGCTATGTGTGAAATCTATTAGCCCACATTATAAGTTAAAAAAAAAATTTTGAGATTAGAAGATTAGCTGTAAGCTCAGTGTAGATTTTAATATTCAAGCTATATTCTCAGCTCTCTTTCCTTCATTGCAATCACCTTTAAATGGTTTCATATGATTAAGACAAGATATAAAAGACCGGCTTCCATTTCTTAGTCAATCTAGAAGCTAATTAGCTCTACCATTTCCTCAAGGTTATTGGGAGAGATGAGTAAACTAATTTTGTAGGAATGAAGGGGGATAGAATTAGTGCATAGGAAGTACAATCAATGCACAACATTGGAGTAAATTTGTAAAGAAGGAAAGACAACTGTAAAAATAATATATGTCTGTGTGATAAAGAAGGTCAGTGCCCAACTATGTGGCACCCTGGGCAAGTGTCTTCAACTATAGCCACATACTGGCCAAAGTTTGCAAGTAGATTTGGTAGGCAGAAACTAAAAGACTGTCGTATGTGTGTGTCTGTATACATACATACATATACTGTGTTGCTTGCTTCTAGCTTCCCTGAATACATGTACGGCTTTGGGGTAAAATATTACTTTGCTTGAAAAGAAGGGTTGGCAACAGGAAGGGCATCCAGCCACAGATAATCTACCTCGATAAATTCTGTTTGTGCCAGTCGAGCATGGAAAAGTGAACAGTAAAACAATATCAATGCTTCATTAATGCTGCCTGGTAGAAGTTTTATAGAATTCCTATGGTGGACAACATTTTACTGCATTTCCAATATGAAATGCAATTTTTTTTCTACTGTTTCATATCCATTTTGTCCTCTTTGCCATGGAAAAAATTTACTTTTTTGGAAGCTGTTGATCTTAGTCATATTGTTCTCACTCATCCATGAAGCCAGAGTAGGTTCTGTCTTTTGTTGGTAGTTAGGCAAAGTGGATCAAGCAAAGTTGTGAAAGAGAAATAGAGAGTGAGTGTATGTGTGTGTGTGTGTGTGTGTAAGGTGGACATAAAGAAAAGAATTTCAAATACTTGATAAAACAGATAAAATGGAGACAAAGAATACATCTCTTTGCACATAAATTTTTCATATTGCATTGTAAAAGAATTGATGAGTTAGTTAATAGACCTTATAGGAATGTAAATGAAGTAGATAAGACATCTTTCAGTTTTTGCTTTAAATATGACAAAGATTAGCACATGGAAGGAAGGTCTTTAGAGGTGGTGGCCAGTTGTAAGATTAAAAAAAAAAAACAGCCTGTAAAAAATGACAAGCTGTGGGAAATAGTGTAGTTAAATTCATTTACAGTTTAAGAACCATTTCACAAAGGTATAATTATTTGAAAGCCAAATCTAATTTTGAAGGTGACAGTTCATATATTTTTTTTTCAATAATTCATACAGAACGACAACTAATCAGAACTGTCAAAATAAACAGAACAATTGTTGAGAAGAAATATGAAACAATGTTTGTTACTGAGAATTATGTAAATCTAAACAAACATTTGAAAAACCATTGTTTGCTGAAAAACAATTCATAGACAATTGAGTCATTCTGACCACTTAAAACACAATATATATATA
>NC_068984.1:38431768-38436096 GCF_001194135.2 Octopus bimaculoides
ATATATATGTTATATTTCCTGATAATACAAGATACAGTTTCAAAGTCTCATCTTACATTTACAATCTGGTCATCCCAAAACTCCATTCTTCTGTCTCAATGATACATTGTTGGAAGTTAAAAATCCATTCTAAAATATTAATGACTGGCTGAAGGAGTGAAAGAATAAATGGAAGAAGAAGAAGAAATGGTTAAAAGCTCAAAAAGCTTTAATTTGTGATGAGTTAAAATTGTTTGCTATGGAGGTGAATAAACAAGGTGGGGATATTGTGATGAAAATGTGGATTGTTACTATAAAACATTTTCTTTTTATTGCATGCATTTGTGAACATTAGCATTACAAGATATTTCTGTTCAAATAAGGTTCCAACAACCCATTTTAAATTGACTTCAGTAAAGCTTTAAAAAACACTTCAAATTCAAGCAAGGTTGTTGTCTAGACCATGAGTGATCACACACTACTGTTTTATCACTCCCAATTTTAGCTGAATATCATTAAAAAAAAAAGAAATTGTGATAGAATTCCAAAGATATAAAATCTGATGAGAAAATATTCTAGTACATTTTCTTTATTAATTAAAAATTGTCTTGTTTTTGTTCCAAATATTGCAAAAACCAACAATTAGGTTATTTATTATTTGTCAATCTCCTCTCATATCTGTCTGAAATACCTTCTTAAGAAAACATATGACTGTTTATAAAAAAAAAAAAAAAATAATAATAAAAATCATATTTTCACATATAAACATTTTGTTACTATTGCAATATTTTGACAAATGTAGGTACAAACTTGAAATAGCTGACATTTAGGTTTGAAAACAGTTCTTGAATGAAATGGAAAATGTTTTGTATCTTGGAAAATTAAAATCATACAACATCAAAAAAAAATCTACCTCGTTTTTAGCCCAGTATCTCTTGTTCAAAAGTTTTTAGAGGAATGTATGCATAGGCATGAAAGCATGTTTAAGTTTTGAACTGAAGAACAAGGAATAAAATTTAAAAATAGATATTAGTTCAACTTCATTTCCCACTTTTTACTATTTTACAGAATGATAAATTACTTACGTCAACCTTTAAACTGAAATATCAAAAAATAACCAGATACTTTAGGACTCCCCATTCCCTGGCCTACAACATATATTCATGCTGTTGCTGTTTAATCCAAAGTCATCCTAGATTGCACAGAGCTATTAATAAAAGCATTCCAGCTGAGACTATGTTGTCTTTAAGGGACATATAAAAAACAACACTATGACATTATATACCTTTTCCTTATCTGAGATGGGAGATGTAGCTGCTAGTTCTAGCAGGTCCAGTGACCATGTAAGTGCTTCCTTGTATATATTCATTAGTTTTTTTCTTGGTTATTCAACCCAATGTGTGGTGAAGAAAGTGATTGGGAAGCCAGTTTATCTAGAGCTGGTACCATGATAAAATACCAAGCCCAGTCTGTCATAAGAACTGACACTAAGAAAGGCATCTAATCATAAAATTCAGCAATTTCCTGAATAGTTTGTTTAAAACAGGATTAATTTGCATAGAAGAATGCTATATTACGGAACTGTCCAATCCTTTTCAGCACAGAAAAACAGATACACAAGCAAACCAATAAACCTCACTACTTATAGCTCAAAATCGCCCCTAAAACATTAGGGAATGCATTGAATCAAATATGAGCCTCTTCCAACTAATTATTGAATTGAATATTAATCTACAGTTAATATATACTGGTCTCATGTCTTCAATTCTACAGTTGATATATACTATCTTCAACAGATATCCAAAAATGATGTACAAAATTGAAGCAAAATTTCTACATAAAGAACATCATATCAATTCAAAGTATTTTCTCCATCACTACTTTAATGGTAAACCATATGTTAACATGTTTAAAGATTTTTGAATCCAGATTTCTTTGTTTTACTATCATGTAGAATGAATAAGTTGTTCAAGAATGCATTCCTCTCCAACTTTGACCTATTATGCATTGCTATAGAGGTCAAACGTTTCACCACCCCTCAACACCTACCTAATGCTTTATCTTTTTTTATTTTTCAACTCTCACCTTTGTCTCCCTCCATCACCACAAAAAAGAAAAAAAAAACCCAATAAACAACCTGTACAGGTTTCTTTGAAAAACATGAATGGATGAATTCTTGATGGTGTAATTGTTATGAATCACTAAAACATAGAGGTCAGGATAAAAATAGTAAATTACAGACAAGTAAAAAGTAATTACAATGCTATATGAACATTTGCTGTATAATTAGTAGATACTGTAAAATACAGAAAATAGTATGTATGTAATGTATAGTACATGGTTAACAATTACTTCACAATGTGTAGCGTTTTTCAATAATTTTCAATGTAATGTACTAAGAAAATGCAAGTAACACGAAAACACGATACAGACATGGTGTTATAAACGCCTAAAATTAAAGTTAGTAAAAAGAAAAAAATTTAAAGACTTAAAAAAAAAAAGACACATTTTATGTAAAGGTAGTTATATCTACATCAGTAAGAAGTTATACTTACACATTTCATATATACATATAAAAATAGTAAAACTGTTGGTTTAATTATTTGCAAAAAAAGATGTGGGTTTTCAAATGAAGGGCAGATTGGCAGAATTGCTAGAGCATCAGACAAAATGCCTTGTGGTATTTAGTTATAGACCTTTATGTTCCAAGTTCAAATTCCATTGAGGTCAATTTTGCCTTTCATCCTCCAAACCTTGATAAAATAAAGCACTAGTTAAGTATTATGGTTGATTTTAATTGACTGACACCATGTCCTCCAGGCTTCTTCAAGCAATGAGACTACGGCTGAGAATCACCAAATGAATCTTTTTAGTAGTGCTGCTTGTGTTTTAAAGGTGGATGAGGGTGTAATCGCCAACAGTCACAATATTTTTGTGAGAAGCTGCGACCCTGTGAGTTATTAGCTCTGAAAGACATAATAGAACAATACCACACAAATCCTGTAATTAACAGCATGTGGTATGTTTGTCATATTTGACAAAGTCGACAGAAGAAATGAGAGTTAGAATTAAAAATACAATTTATTTGAACAAAAGAAAAAATAAGGGGCAAAATGTAAAAATAAACAATATATATATATATATATATATATATATATAAAAAAGAAGACTGTAGTTTAACAGCTATAAATTTCCCTCATCAATCATTTTGTGCATATCTGCTACTATGAGGTTTAATTGATCTTTGTATTTGCTAGAACTGCTGAATAGTTCATCCAAAAGATCTGTATCTGAGAAATATCTGAACACTGTGTCAATTCGAGTCTTAGATTTGTCTGTCAGATGTCTGTTAACAATCTCCTGGATAAGGCTACGGCATTCCTCTAAGTTTTTTTGCAAGAAAATTCTGTCATAGGTGAAATCCACTTCACAAAAGCTGATGATAGTCATTGCAAGGTTATTAAACTTTTGCTTGAAGACTTCAATTTTGGTCAGTTCTGCTTGGTTAAATTGATCATTTCGGAATAGAATCCCAATCTTTACTATTGTCTTGATAATGTACTTAAGGATTTTTTCTACTTCTTTCTTATTTGAAGAATAGTCTTTCAGGATTCGACACATGTTGTCAAGCACTTGAGCCAATGTTTCATCAACAAATATTTTGGCAATTTTCTTATTTGACATCTTCCCCAATAGCTTTTTCTGGACTCGAAGTCCAAGCCCCCTGGAATCAAAACCTGCTCCTGCATCGGTCGCCACTGAAAATAAAATAAAGAAAAGGGAGAGAATTAAATTCTGTGTGGAATTTTTTTTTCTGATTCTAATTTTTCATTAAATTTACTACTACACAACTGTAACTAAGAACATGAAGATTATGATATTAAATAGTTTATTTTTTATTAAGTGTTTCACAGATGGGGAGAAACTATGATTTAAAAATAATGAATAACAATGGCTGGGTTTCATGTGTAGAAATAGAAAATTCTTCAATTATTTGCAAGTGTATAAGAACTCCATTCTTGAATACTGGTTAGTGCATATCTTCTACTGCACACACACACACACACACTCTCTCTCTCTCTAGATCAGGAATGGGAGAATCTTCTCAGTATGAAGAGAAATTCCAAGTGCAAAAGAACCTATGAAGGTCATCTACATTGAGAAAATTAACAAATTAAAAAATTTTTTTGTATAAGTTACTAAGCTCTGAATTTGAAAAATTTAACGTGTTTTTATGGATTTCAACAGAAAATGGTTTCAAATTTGAATGAGGGTAAAATTTTGTGGGTAGGAGAGGTGTTTCCTCCTCTATTATAAATAGTACCCAAGTACTATATAATAGTATCCCC
>NC_068984.1:38436106-38445604 GCF_001194135.2 Octopus bimaculoides
AAAAAAATCATCTCCTTTAGAAGCAAGCTTTCTCCTACTGGCCACTTCCAAACACTGATGCACTATTAGGGCTATATCCTTTGTTTATCCTTTCTGCAGCTGAACTAGTTGACTTTAAATACTACCTAAACCCACTTGATGTACCTATCACTAACTATTATATGCAATTTATATCCTGGATCTATGTAAAATATCTTTCCTAAATATGTTCCACTAACAACATCCACATATTTATATCTTCACTGGAACCATGAAACTGATATAAATCAAATGAAATGTTAACTTAATGAGCCAATGGCAGCCACCAAATCTTTCTTAAATTACATTCTGCTATCTTAGGAAAGAAGGAAACACAGGATGACAGGATTCTGAGTGCACTTTATGTAGGAAAGGGGCAGAGTGATCACAACTGGATTGTCTCCTTAGATTGGCTTGGTCTGGGTTGACTGGAGACTACAACAATACTAACTTCACTCATTTATCACTAACAGCTTTTTCTAAATGGACTCAAAAAAAGAAAAATGTTTTGTGAAGAGATTCTTGGCAGGAGATATTTAAAAAAAGATACAGAAAAGATATAAACACCTCTTCTGATGTTAACAAATTAGGAACAAATAACTAATCTTGATAGTTTTTACTAACAAAGCACAAAATCAACACTGACAAGTTTGTGTGTTATATGTGTGTGTGTTACAAATAACATTAACTATGAGATCTACATTGTAGACTTGTGTCATCAATTATTAGTGAATGAATCATTCAAACTGTAGTCCTCTTAGGAGGAACTGACATGTTAAAGTTTTGTTTTAAATTTGATGGAGAAATAAATACCTCCAGCCAAAAATCTTTTCACAAAACTTTAAACAAAATTTTGACATTAAATTCTTATTTAGAATTAAATTTGTAACAATAAAGTTAAAGTTAGCCTTGTTCTGAAACTATTTTGGTAGTAATAACCCTTAGAGGAAACAAGTGTCCAATCATGGAAGGATTGTAAAGTATTGAGGCCGAACGCAATCTAGCTTGGTTGTAAAAAGTTTTGTTCTGACCCTTAGATTATAACCTCATAATTATTTCAGATAAAAATTTAACACACACACACACACACACATTATATATATATATACATTCGAGAAGCTTGAATGAAACTGGCTGTGAAACTTGAAGTAGCATGGAAACCGAATCAAACTGTTTTAAATAATAATTAAGTGGTGTATTATTGAAAAGAGAAAGCAAAATTTATTCAGTGGTTGTCCTTGCATATAAGCATGTCCCCTGCATCCTTCTTCAGCTGAACTTATAGGCTCATGGGTGCCAGTGCCACATAAAAAGCATCCATGCCAGTGCTATGTAAAGGCACTCAGTACACTCTGTAAAGTGGTTGGCATTAGGAAGGGCAGCCGGTTGTAGAAACCATGCCAAAACAGACAAGGAGACCCAGTAGCTCTCAGCAGACCAGCTCCTGTCAAACCATCAGGCCCATACCAGCATGGAAAACAGATGTATGAATTGTTAGATAAAAAAAAACAATGACCCAGTAGACAAAAATACCAGATTCAGGAAACAAATGATAACTGATGTGTTAGAGTTTTGCAAATATTTCAATTGATGTAAGATGGTGAGCTGGCAGAAACGTTAGCATGCCAGGAGAAATGCTTAGCAGTATTTCGTCTGCTGTTATGTTCCGAGTTCGAATTCCACTGAGGTCGACTTTGCCTTTCATCCTTTCGGGGTAGATAAATTAAGTACCAGTTACGTACTGGGTTGATTTAATCGACTGGCCTCCGCCCAAAAAATTTTGAGCCTTGTGCCTAGAGTAGAAAAGAATGTCTAAGTCTACCAAACTCAAGAGCAGGAATCATATGGGTGACCAACGAACAGCTCTAGGTTTTAATCCTACTGCAGTTGACTTAAACTTCCATTTCTTGGGAAAAGGAAATAAAAACTAGTTATATATAGAAGTAATGTGATATTATCATCATCATCATTTAACATCTGCCTTCCATGGGTGGGACTAGATTTGTTTAATTAATTAACCTGAATTCCAAACATGTACTGTAGTCACTTGAGCCAAATAACAAATGATGATAATAACTATCTAATTAAGGTGTAAGGCCAGCAATTTTGAAGGAGAAACCATTTATATCGATACCTAAAGGATGTTAGGTCAAATTGACCCTGGCAGAATTTGAACTCAGAATGAAATGTCACGAAGCATTCTTTCCTAATACTCTAATGATCCTGCCAGCTTGCTACCAATAATAATAATTGTTTCTAATGTATTTCTCTAATCCCTAATCAGCATGAAAGATGTGTATAAAATGACAGACACAAGGTCTGAAAATTGAGGGAGGGGGTTAGTTGGTTAAATGAACTCCAATAGTTTAATGGTACTATATTTTATTGACCCCTGTAAGGATGAAAGAAAAAGCAAATCTCAGTGGGATTTCAACTAGAAATGTAAAGAGGCAGAACAAATACAAAGTATTTTTATAATGCTCTCAATAATGATGGACTCTCCTGTCAAAGAAGACATATAAGTGTTCAGTTTTTGCTAAACAACCAGTGCAAATAATTTGTCAATAGTGATTAAATGCATCTGCTGTACATTAGCTCGCTCACTCCATCAAATTGACATTGCCTGAACAAGTGCACAGTGTACTACACATCAGGTGTTGAAATGATCACAGAGCAACAGGAGATGAAGTATTTTTCTCAAGAAGACAATGCACCACCTGGTCTAGGAATTGATCTTGCAATCGTGAGTGCAACACCCTAATTACTAGGCCATGTGTCCTCACAATAATAATAACAATTTCAGATTTTGGTGCCAAGGCTAACAATTTTAGAGTGAAGAGATGACAATTATAGTGACTACAGTGCTTAACTGGTTCTTATTTTATCAACTCTGAAATAATAATCTAGGCATAAGGCCAGCAATTTTGAGGGGAGAGGACCAGTCAATACCATCAATCCCAATTCTTTGCTGGTACTTTGTTCTATCAACCCTGAAAGGATGAAAAGCAAAGTTGACCTCAACAAAACTTGAACTCAGAATGTAAAGAGCCAAAAGAAATATGGCAGAGCATTTTTCTCTTATATTAATGATTGCCAATCCACATTTACATTTTTTAATGAAATGTGTTAATTATTTCTGGAATGAAATGTATTTCTTAGATGAACCACTCCCATCTATCAAAATAAAACTATTCACTATCATTAATTTTGAAATATATTTTATATTTTGAAATCCTCTAAAAATATTAACATCAAGTTTTAAACTTGAGCAATCAAATCTTATTATGCTAAATATTCCTTAACTCAATCCTTCTACAGGAAGACAAGAAAACTGGCTCAACTTATCTGGATCTTTTTGATATTCATTGCTTAGGTTCTGATATAAAATATTAAAATACTAAAGGGTAATATTTATCCCCACTTAAAAGTGGATGTTGTGTTAGAACACAGAATACTGAGAAAGTTATCATGGAAAAACTCTCATATTGGCTTTCAGTACATATAAGCACTCTCGTTACATCACTAGTGGGAGATAACTTGCCTACCATCACCACCGCCAAAACTACCAGATCATGTGATTTCAGTCTTCCCTGGCCTTATCAATGGTAGACATTCTCTAACACAGCATCCACTTTTAAGTGTGTATAAATATTACCCTTTGTTATCAACACTACTTCTGTCACTAATAATTATTTCTTAATTAAAATCTTCCATCACAATTTTATGTAAGGTCAATTTTTTTTAATGTATAGACATAAACTTAATAATGGTTTCAAAGTTTGGGCCAAGGCCAGCAAAAGGAATAAGTCTATTACATCGACCCTGAAAAGAGGAAAGGCAAAGTTGACCTCAGTGGCATTTGAGCTCAGAACATAAAGATGAACAAAATGCTGCAAAGCATTTTACCCAGCATGCTAGCAATTCTGCCAGTTCATTGCCTGACATAAGCTTAATAATGACAAAGTTAAAATAATCCTTTCTTGATTAATTTCAAAACTAATTGAAATACATAGGAAAAACCCACCAAAACATTCATAATAAATTCTGCTAAATGATATATTTAAAAAAATTAATATTAAGCATTACATAATGAAAAAGATCACTTACTTTAGTTCATTCACTGGAGTGTAGCTGTATGAATTTCAATTCTTGGACAGTTTAAAATATGATATCAGAAGATAGACAAAACTAAAGTGCAAGAAAAAAAAAATTAAAATCAAAACCACAACAAAAACATGCAATAACAACTTCTTAATGCAATTATTTAATTCACATGTATTTATCATACTTTGACAAGCATAGCCAGAGAGCATTTAAACTGACCATATCTGATCCAAATATTCTACAGGTTCTGTGTTTAAACTATCCAGATCTGACCTCTTACACCTACATTACAATGTCATTCTAAAATTAAACAATCACATCATTGAAATCTTGAAACTATAAGATAATGCAGGATTATTTCAAAATAATGTGAATAAATAAGCATTACATTTGACAAAGTAATCTGACTGCTAGAGGGTTAAACCAAGGTTCCACAGTTCCAGTTGTAGCCACTTTACTTAGCTAATACTTTTAGGTAAGGCGTGAACATCTTAATTCCCATTTCTTCATCTTCTGAAGTTAATAAAGTGAATTACCAATAGATGAATACTGTTGAACACAGAGCACAGTCAGTTAGGCAATTAACTAATTATTACACAAGTGTGCAGCTGATAAAATACAACCATCCTGCCACCATCACCACCTATATTTTAAACTGAAGTGGTGTTTAGACTTATTGAGAGAGACTAAGCCATATTCCCAACACTACTTACATCACAGAGATAACTAAAATAGGTCATTGCTTTATTCTAAAGCAGAAAAAGACAATGCAGATAGTTAAGTACTGCAAAAAGTAGAGTGTAAAGTGACTGAGAAAGTAAAAGTAAATTGTATACATCTGGTTGGAAAACTATAGTTAATATGAGTCAATGAGAGAGCCTCTAAGTGACTGCTTTACCTACTAGAAACAAAACTAAATTTTCCTCAACTAGTAAAGAGAAAAGAAAAAGACAGGAACATGGGATAAATGTGCCAGGGGATGGGGGCGGAGAGATAAAGAAAGGGTTGGTTGTAGCTGGAATGTCTGATCATAAATGCACTCAATCAGGGCGGATTTTTAACAATAACAAAATCAAGAAAACGAAATTTTATTTTTTTATATTGAGAAAGATTGATGATATTGGTTAAGTTAATACACTAGTTTTGGAGAGATAAATTTTGTGAATTACCATTATTATTAAGGCAGTAAGCTGGCAGAATTGTTAGCACGCTGGGCAAAATGCTTAGCAACATTTCATCCATCATTACGTTCTGAGTTCAAATTCTGCAGAGGTTTTGTCTTTCATCCTTTCAGGGTCGATAAAATAAGTACCAGTTGAGCACTGGGGTCGATCTAATTGACTTAGTTCCTCTCCCTAAATTCCTGGCTTTGTGCCAAAATTTGAAGCCATTATTGTAAGATAGTGGTATTTCTGATATTATACCAAGAGATGGTTTGTCAAAAACAGAGACACATTGAATAATGATACAGTAGGGAGACATGCATCTTTAATCATGCATAACTATCCTTCCCTCATAGGCGCGCGCGCGTGTGTGTGTGTGTGTGTGTGTGTGTGTGTGTGTGTGTGTGTGTGTGTGTGTGTGTGTATGTGTAAATAAATAACATATATATTCAGTACATTTAATATGTAATGTAAATATATCAAGACAAAAAAATTATCAAAATTATAACTATCTAGTAATAGCTACATTTTAAATTAACATCAGTCTGTCACTTGAATTTGAAACAATTAAAGCAGCGATTGTCATAAATTAAATTAAATATCAGGCTTGTATAATTTTTGTTTATTTTATATATAAACTCTCTGTTACTCACTTTCAGTGCTATATGAACAAATTTAATTGCATTCATTAAATCTAAAAATAGGGAAAAATGTAAAATCAATGTGAAATTTATGTATACAGTATATAATTTCATCTTTTATATTTGTTACATATTAAATATGTTCAACAAATATTTATGAAAATAGTAAAAATTTCACACATTGGAGATAGTGTTTTAAGCTAAATTATAATTAATGATTTTTTCATCAATGTGATGGAAGGTATAGTGTAAGCCAAGCTTCACTGTGGTGGTCATGATGAAACTGAAAATATCTGAGGTTGTCTCTTGTATGAGACAGAATTAAAAAAGGAAAATAATATATTTATCTTTTACTTGTTTCAGTCATTAGACTGCAGCCATGCTGGAGCACTGCCATGAAGAATTTTAGTCGCATGAAACAACCCAAGTACTATTTTTTCTTGTAAGCCTGGTACTTATTCTATCAGTTTCTTTTCCTGAACTGCTAAATTATGGCAATGTAAACACAACACCTGTTGACAGGAAGGGGCAAGTCAAACACAGACACAAAGACACACACTTGCACATGTATATATGTATACAAGGGCAAACAATTCACGAAAAAAATAATTCCTGAAAAATTAATTTGCTAAGATATTATTAATTTTGTTATTATCTAGTATGACTATTTTAAAAATGATAATAACAGAAATCAATAATATAGGCGATTGCAGCCCCCCCACCCACAAAGCATTAAATAGCTGAAGGATTAAAATTAATCAAAGGACATACTAAGTATGTCTACCTGCTGGAAATAACAGTCGAAACTTATTTAAATCACCAAAATATTTCAACTCACATGGACTGGTCTCTGCACTGGCAAAAATTGCCTTAGCCTCTTCGGCATGCGTTACCATGATGGAGACACCGAACCTATCATTTCGAAACAATAGGTTGGGGGTCTCCATCATGGTAATGCGTGCTGAAGAAGCTAAGGCAATTTTTGTTAGTGTAGAAACTGGTCCATGTGAGTCCAAATACTTAAATGTATGTTAGATTTTATTAACCTGATCTACCTTCAGTTGATTTCTGTTGTTACCATCAGTGTATTATGGAAATTTAAATAAGAGCTTTGACTGTTATTTCCAGCAGGTAGACATACTTAGTATGTCCTTTGATTAATCTTAATCCTTCATATGTGTATATATATATACAACAGGCCTCTTTCAGTTTCTGTCTATAAAATCTACTCACAAGGCTTTGGTTGGCCTAAGGCTATAGAAGACACTTGCCTAAGGTGCTATGCAGTGGAACTGAAACTGGAACCATGTGGTTGAGAAGCTAACTCCTTACCATACAGCCATACCTGCATCTTTTGACTAATATTGTTCTTTTTCCCTTGCTGAATGTTCATTTCTGGTTAGTTTTTATAAGCCATGCTTTAAATATGCTAAGACCAACTTACTAAAGTTATCTACTAGTCTTGGAGAATGCTATTTTAAATGTGAAACTGTGTCATATAGAACAAAATATAAAAATCTGAGACTAGATTGGTCTCTAATTTTATTTTTTTAATTTTCCTCCCAGATAATTAGTGAGCAATATGAGAAACTACTGCAGTCATTTTGTTGAATGTCTGGGTAGGGCTCTTAACACTAAATGCTTTGGTTTAATACATTATCAGGAACAGGCACCAAATCTTCTGAGAACATTCTCAATCTTCATTGTCTACTCAGAAGTTATCACAAAACTACAGAAGTATATCTTGTTATAGAGAATCCTGTAGATGTTTTACATAAAGGATAATCAAAATTAATGTTTGACTCATTGGCAAGCATGACATATAAATTGTTTACTTTAAACCAAAGAGGATGATAATTATAATAAGCAATTATAGTTCTCAAACAATTGAATAAATAACATACAGTTAAAGAAATATAATACCATCCTTAAAGAATTGATAGCTTGGGTATTCTTTCTCAAAGTTTTTTTTTTTTTTTTAACTGGTTTCAGTCTCTTCATAGTAGTGATGCTAGGGTAAGATATACTAAAGCAGATCAAGTTAACATATGGCAACTATAACTTCAGGCACAAACAATCTCTCAACCATCAGTGAAACTTCATTCACGAATATCACATTACAAAGATATTTTCTTTCAGAAATGGAAAAGAACATTAACAGAAAGAAAAAGAAGAAGAAAAAAAATTTCCCATTTAAGTCTAATTAATGCTTAACATGTTTATTTGGTAAACCAGAGATATGTAGTTCAATTCCTGTCCATAAGTCAATTCCTTTTGATTTGTTTATATATGGATGTCATTTAATATCATTTATATTAAAAAAAAAAAAAACTTACTTATAGTCTCTAGATTTAATTCTCATCTATACTTCAAATCAAGATGAGCTGTTAGACATTAGTGGGTAAAACAAGAGCTTAGTACATCATCATCATTGTTTAACGTCCGCTTTCCATGCTAGCATGGGTTGGACGATTTGACTGAGGACTGGTGAACCAGATGGCTACACCAGGCTCCAATCTGATTTGGCAGAGTTTCTACAGCTGGATGCCCTTCCTAACGCCAACCGCTCAGAGAGTGTAGTGGGTGCTTTTATGTGCCACTGGCACGAAGGCCAGTCAGGCAGTACTGGCAACGGCCACGCTCAGAATGGTGTATTTTACGTGCCACCCGCACAGGAGCCAGTCCAGCGGCACTGGCAACGATCCAGTAGATAAATATTTGTAGTATTATTATTTAACAGTGAAAAGGAAAGAACTTAGCACATAAGTGATACTGAGTTCAATTCCTGTCAGAGAACTTGGGAAATTTTACTCTAAAATTGTTTGCATAAATATGAGCTAATTGAATTTTTTAAAGACAGCATATTACACCAATGAAAGAACTATTTTCACAAGCTTCAAAAAGAATAAAGGTGTTATTAGACAACAAGAAAACCTTTATGTATTTGCTGTTAAAAATAACATCTGAATCTCCTCAAAATTCACATTTTAATGATTTAGAAAAATATGAAGGACATATTAGCAAGGTTTATCCTAAATACCCTGAGTAAAAGATAGATATTTTCATGACTGGGAGTGTCAGACCATAAACATGTTGGTCAGAGTCATATTTCTGGGATTAATGAACCTAGCTCAAAATAAACACCATTTCATAGTTTGAATATATACTATGAGGAAGAGCTCAGTCCTTAGTTTTAGATAGCTCACTACCTAGCCATAAATAAGCAACTTTCATGAAAGTATTTTAAAAATTCCATTGTGTTCAATTTTTCCATTGAAGTGTGCGGAATGGCAGACAAGCAATAGACTGGGCATTTTCTCTGAGAAGGAAAATATCTTTAGAGCTCTTACCCCTGCTGGCGACAAAGGGACTCTCACTCAGAGTAAAAGGCAGACTGTATGACGCATGCGTACGAACAACCATGCTACATGGCAGTGAAACATGGGCTGTAACTGCTGAGGACATACGTAAGCTCGCAAGGAATGAAGCCAGTATGCTCCGTTGGATGTGTAATGTCAATGTGAATACCCGTCAGAGTGTAAGTATCTTGAGAGAAAAGCTGAACATTAGAA
>NC_068984.1:38446003-38454024 GCF_001194135.2 Octopus bimaculoides
GCCCCTGGACTGGCTTGTGCGGGTGGCACATAAAAGACACCATTTCGAGCGTGGCCGTTTTCGTGCGGGTGACACGTAAAAGCACCCACTACACTCTCTGAGTGGTTGGCGTTAGGAAGGGCATCCAGCTGTAGAAACTCTGCCAAATCAGACTGGAGCCTGGTGTTGCCATCCGGTTTCACCAGTCCTCAGTCAAATCGTCCAACCCATGCTAGCATGGAAAGCGGACGTTAAACGATGATGATGATGATGATGTAAACTGGGATAACTCTAGTTATAATTCACTCATTAAATGTTTTTTTACAGTGGGAGAACTTACTGAAATTCAGTTTAACTGCTCCTCCATATTCACACAACATAGATTCTTCTCTACATATCATCCCTGCCACCTAATATTCTGCCTTAAGAAAGTGTTTATACAGAAAATATATAATTGAACAAAGAGAAATCTAGGATTTAAAATGATCTAATTTAGTTTCAATAAGTTAAATGTGTAGGCACAGCTGTGTGGTAAGAAACTTGCATCCCAACAACATGGTTCTGGGTTCAGTTCTACTGTGTGACACTTTGGGTAAGTGTCTTCTACTATAACCTCGGACTGACCAAAGCCTTGTGAATGGATTTGGTGGATAGAAACTGAAAGAAACTCATTGTACATACATACATGTGTGTCCCCCACCACCACTTGACAACTGGTGTTGGTGTGTTTACATCCCTAGAATGTTTGGCAAAAGAGACTGATAATAAATAATAGTCTTGAGGTCAATTTGGTGCTCCAGCATGGCTGCAGTCAAATGCCAAACAAGTAAAAAGATATATTAGAGAAACAAGAAATGGACTAAACACCTTTTAATATTTTGTTCCTCTACAATCTGTGTTCAAATCTCATCATAGTTAACCATCTTTCATTCCTCTACATTTGAAAGGCAGCGAGCTGGCAGAAATGTTAGCACATCAAACGAAATGCTTAGCAGTATTTCATCTGTCTTTACGCTCTGAATTCAAATTCTGCTAAGGTGGACTTGCCTTTCATTCTTTTGGGGTCGATAAATCAAGTATCAATTGCGTACTGGGGTCGATCTAATCGACTAGCCCCCCCATCCCCAAAATTTCCGGCTTTGTGCCTAGAGTAGAAAATATTCCTCTACATTTGATAAAATATGCAACAGTCACATGTCTGGATTTATGCAATCAACTCTTACTCATCTACAAACTTAAGCCCTAGTGCTAATGTGAGTTATTTATAGTCAGAGGAAAAGTTTTCAAAGCAGTTAGTACATGAAGATAAATTTGTATTGTTTACATAAAGAGATTCTGAATAATCAAATCTTTCAATCAATCAATAATGAATCAAATGCGCAGTAGCATATGTATTTGAAAGTAGGGATATTAATAGTTAGTATAGTATCCAGTGAACCATATACCTTGCTATTTATAATTTGAGTTATATCTAAATAAGTACAGTATATAAATAAATGTAATACAACTGTTATAGTGACACAATTAACTGGCATGTTGAAATTTGTGTCAAATATATGCAAAACAATGCTTTAAATGTTAATTCACACACATTTAATATTTGTGTTCAAAATACATTTACAGTATATGTTTGAGAATATATGTTTATTCTTTTTTAGCATTTGCACAATAGAAATGTGAAAAATCATAAGAGAAAGATCAAAAGAATACACATGGCCAGTGCTATTACTATAAGGTTTGGGGGAAATATTCAAGTGTAATGTCAATATGAACTAGTGACAAAAATGTCAAATGTTGGAGGAGAAATAAATCAATTTAGTTAGCAGAAATATTGATTATTTCTAAGGTTATTTCTAGATAAGTTAAAGTGTACTCAATCATTAATATTTCTCACATCCCTTTAGGGTTTTTTTTTTTTTGTTTCTTTTGAAAATAGATTTGTGAAATTGCCACATTTAGATAACATTTACTCCAGCCTTACATAAATCGCTCAGTCTGCTGAAATTAGCAGCCAAATTCTTTTCTGATTACATCACAACATTCTAAAAAAAGGAGGACATATAGTTAATGTAGTTGCAGATATTCCCTAGAAAAAGATGGAATGCATTTGATCATTGGCTTGCTCAGTTAGGGCTGAACTAGGGCTAAATAATAGCAACAACATTTTCAGTACTATTTTGGCTGAACACTAAACATCAGAACTATCTTTGAACAGCCTACTCCAATTATGAAATTATGGTTAAAAATGACAAAACATTTGCTGCATTAAAAGTTTTCAGCCTTTAATTATCATGAACAATTCTTCAGTAGTGATACTACCTGTAATCATTTCAAATTTTGGCACATGACAAACAATTTTGGGAGAAGGAGGTTAGTCAATTACATCAACCCCCAATACTTAAATGGTACTTGTCCCACTTGCTAACAACTCTGCCAGTTCACAACTTTAATGTGCCATCTGTAATGAAGCATGCATTTAACACACATTTTGTTTTGTTTTTTTCACTTTTATAGAGAAATAATCCACTTGTTATCAGTATAACTATATTTGTCTACCAACCACAAACAATCTAATCATCAACATTTATTACTGATTATTAAAAGATAGGAATTTATCAAGTATATCTAATGGATGATTAAATTCATCCTGGGTTCGCTGTTATACACAACCAGGGTACTCAGATTGATTTGTCTGATTTGAGTAATTAATGTTCTCAAAATATTTCATGTAAGCTGATCTGAGATGTTGCCACACCTACCATAGATACACAGATTAACACAGTGTTGTTGGTCAGTTTCTGTTATTTTACATTACCAAACAAAAACCTTCTTTTGATTGTTATTGCAGAAGAAAACACATTATATCCACATCAGTCAACACTGAATTTTAAGATTCCAAGTTTTTTTTTGAAGGTTTTAAATTAACCCTTAACATTTCCCAAATTGATTTTGTAATAGGAACCAGATGTAAAAATTCCTTAGGGTTTTCACTTTAATCATTCAGGATACAAGAGATAAGTATAGTAGAATCCAGGAGATGAATTAACACCTGCTTTTCAACTCCTTATTTCCCACAAAATGTACTCTTGATGTCACCTCTGAATTTTTTGCACCCATTCCTTAGCATATTGTGTATTGATCAGAAATTGATTTGATATCAGAAATTCAAAGAAAGGTACAATGGAATAGTAGAGATGGCAAGAAACCTGATAATTTTAAAAAATCTTTTGAGAAAGAAAATGGGATCCAAGACATCAGTAATAGATTCTGGAAGCATTATAGATTTAGGTGATGGTAAATGGTTACAGTATAGAACTTCGAAGAACTCAGAGTGTCCAGTTACAATAAGACAGCATGTATCAGTGAGAGTCTACCATCTTCAGAAGAGAGAGTACTGCATCAATGCCAAGATACAACTCTGACTGATGCTGCAAAGGTTCATTAGCTATGACTTTCAGAATTCACTTAAGGCATAGCAGAATATAAATATGCCATATTTTCAGTACCAAGATCATATGTTTGAAGTCCTTAACTCTAGAGCAATCAGAAGCAAAAGGTATGTGGAATAAGTGGTGAACAACATTCAAGATGCAAAATGTTCATCATCCAGTGCTTTTCACTCAAGAGGACAGCTGTAAAATGGCCTGAAGTTATGAATCATTTGAGGTGATAATTACTGTCTCTTTCACCAAGATATGCTGTATCTCAGCACATGACTTTGCATAAAAAGAAACAAGAAAGCCATGAAGTTCATGCAGATTGATGGAAAAAGTCAGTTCTTGAGTTTGGTTGTTTCCTTGAAGTATTTTGTTATTGAAACAGATTTGTATTGAGCAACAAAACGTCTACACTTCACTAATAACTTGCTTGTCCACTAGATATAGTGAAAGGTTTGAAAGAGGAGAAATTTGTTTGATAACCCAAAAAGTTCAACACCTACTCTATGCAATTCTAAAAAGATCTTGATTGTCAAACAGAAAGAGAAACTTCAATGAGAAAGAAAGAAAGAAAGAAAGAGAGAGATAGAGATAGATAGATAGATAGATAGATAGATAGAGAGAGAGAGAGAGAGAGAGAGAGGGGGGGGGAGAAAGAGAGAGAAAGAATCTACACATCACTCTTAAGCTTTGAATTCACACAATCAGAGATAGATACAGAAGAAAAGAAACTGTTGCATCTGAACTGAATATACTATGCCCACCTCTGCTTTGACCAGTGTAAGAATCTACAATTGTACTGGAACAGAATGACTAGTGCAATAAAATATGCTCAGACTGGATATTACAGAAGATAAAAGTTAAACTGCACCTAAACAGTATACCACAGAGCATCTGAGCCAATGAAGGAAGCTTCTACACGGACCTTTTAGAAATAGTAACCAAATCTTCCTTAAATCCCATCTTATCATCCAGTAAGAGTTCAGTGTGATCATCAACAGGGAAGCATGATTTTTTGAAGAACTGGATTTGCAAATAGCACTTTGTGATTTGACCTGTGAATGAAAGATCTGCTCAGTGCTGCACAATAGCAGCAGCAGCCATATATCAGCCAAAGTAGTGTATACATTCTCCATTGTTGCTCAACCTTTGACCCAATGATAAACATGTTATGGAAACAGTTTCTCTCTACACGAACTGAACTGTAAACCTATCAATTAATGCTGGTTAATCAACATTCCTATCACTACTTTATACTTGTTCAATTTATCACACACCGGCAAAATAACTGAAACATTACATAGTATGACAGTGATAATAGGAGTCCATAGCTCAAACAGTTAATTACTAGTTGCATACACAAATAGATGGTCTGCACTAGAGACCATCAAGCTATCAAGAATTTCATTAACTTTAGGCACTATGATAGGCTTCATGAAATGTTCTGTTACTGCCAAGATTAATAACCTATCAGTAACCAAGATTTACAACCAATCTTTATAGAACTTAAAAATCTGTAGTTGGACTACTTGAAATATTTAAATTTATTACTACATATGATATTGTTCTTTCTTCAAATAAGGAATATTAACTCAGTACAATTTTGAGTTAAAAATTTCAGTACAAAATGAATCTGTCGTGATTGGTTTTACCCTTACTTTGCAACATTTATAATTTTTACAGGTCATTAAGTGTCTACCAACTCCTGAGCAGTACTATATCCTGGACATCTCACATGTAGATATCACAGCAACTCTTTATAAATTTTCCATCACAAGTTTTGTTTCACGGCATCTGTTCAACGAATACATTAAAATGGATGTCAAATGACAAGTTAACTTAGCAGCAAATGGCTACACTTTTGTATGCTTTACAATTGTTTTAATAACTTAATTTGGAATTTCAATTCAGGCAATAGACTAATTTAATTTTATACTTTTTTAATAGAAACATGGACAGAACTGATTTTGCAATTTGAACAAATCCAATCTAATGGAATATATTTTTTTTATAGCTGGATGCCCTTCCTACCAACTGCCCAGCTGTGGAGAAGCATAATCTGAAGCTAACTAGGTAAACTGAAGCAAACAGAGCAATAGGTCTTGCCTACAGAAACAATTTGGTTGTAGTAAGCATTCAAATATGGTCAGCAATTCACTCCTTAGTCAGTTAGGTTGATAAAATAAGCTGGAGGTTCCAAACTACAATCTTTTTGCTATGTTGAGTATGTAAATTACTCTAAGTGCTCTGCTCAAGTAGCTGCTTTGTGTGGTTACCATAAGACTATACAAATAATGCTAAGTGAGTAGTTCCATAAAATGACAAATAACTTTAAAGCTATAACACTTACATTGAGGCTACATACGATGTCTAGTAATGCTAAAAAGGGAAGATAAAGTATTTAGAATAGTGGAACATTTAGCTGCTTCTAGCTAGAATGTCTGTGGGAGAAAAGTATGTTATGTAATGAATTGGGCATGCTGTGCTCATTGACAAATGAAAAAGAAATATGATGGTATAAACAGTTACTAAATGAAAGCTATAAATGGGAAAAGGAGTCTGCTATTAACTGAAAATAAGGCTCTAAGTATACAAATCAGAGCAGAATTACTGCACAGAGCAATTAAAGAGATGAAACTCTAGTTCCATAGGTGTAGTGGGAGGGTAATTTTAGAACCTATAGAAGTAGAACTAATTGTGTAATAATGGTTTCTTATATTTGTAAATGAGGAGGTTATAATTTCTGTTGACCAATACTGCATAGTTTCCAATTTCATAATGTTAACCAGATAAAAGATGCCAATCTATGGCAGAAAATATTCCTGAAAGAGATGTTTTTAGATAAAATGGGGCACATAAAAGTAAGGGCCATACATAGATATGCAATGAAATGTGCCATCTACAGGAATTCATAAGCAGTATTTATAAATAACCAGCATTGGTTATTTTATTCATAATCAATATTGTATCATTCGGTCATATGCCAGTTATATACAATTTTTCTTATATTCAAATAGCACATCATTATCATTGTTGTCTTAATATCCACTTTTCCATTCTTACATAGTTAACATAGTTAAACAGAATTCGTTTCTACAGCTTGACGCCTTTGCTATTACCAACTCTGAATCGTTTCCAAGTTAGGTAATATTTCTCCATGGTTGCATGTGTTTTCACGGAAGACTGGTTGTGAACAGCATTGCTTGTATGATGGTGATGTTCATTTATAGCTATCACATAATGTCAAAACAAGGAGATATAAACACATACATGCATACAAACATATATACACATACAACAATGTTCTTTCAGCATCTATTGAGCAAAACCACCCACAAGGATTTTGTTGTCTTGGGTTATAGTGGAAGACACTTGTCGATGATGCTGTACAGTTGCACTGAACCTCCAAACCAAGTGAATGGACAGTGAACTTTTTAAGCACACAGTTATGTCTGCCTAGCTACTATTAAAAAAGAAGAAACAATGAAGGAATTTATAACTTTGACAAGTAGCTATGGAAAGTTTGTTAGAACTATATGGAAATGGAAAAAATCAGAGTAAGGAATTATAATAATAGCTAGTAACAGAATTCAAGTTGAATTCAGCATCAAAGCTAGAAACTATTCACTTAAGTCTCTTCAGTGAATTCACTAAATGAGAAAGCTTGGAAGTTAATAAAGAACATTTAGCCTAGTGTATTGCAAGTCTCAAACCTTATATTGCATAAAAGCTATCTATAGACAAGCTAGTAATAAGGACAAGACAAAAAAATGCTACTATGCATAATGAAAGCCATTGTTCATGTTTAAATAAACCACTCAAATTATGAAACAAAAGCAAGTATTGATATAAAAAAAGAAGCAAAATATTATATTATGCCACAACATATTTTATAATAGACAGGTTCAGATATATATATGGCAAAAGAAAGACGGAATATATATATATATATATATATATATATATATATATACACACACACACATGTATATACAGGAATATACACACATACATATACACATATATACGTATATACACATATACACTCTCTTCTTCATCACACTGTCATTTCCCCTTTCTCTATTGCTTCTCTCTAAATATGTAAATACACTTTCTCCCTCTCTTTACTTCACTCCATCGTCCCATAATTCTTCTCTCAGACCCTTAATCTCTCTTCTGTTATCTCTCTCTCTATTTCCTCTCAATAAATACACACACACACTCTCTCTCCTTTACCTTTCTCCATTGCACCATCCTTCTCTCAGCTCCTGAACCCCCCTAAATATAGTATACATATGTGTGTGTGTGTGTGCGCATACATATATGTACGTGTATATATATGTGTATATATATATATATATATATATATATATACACATATATATAGACATAGACACATTCTTTCTCCCTTCTCTACTTTTTCACTTCTCTCTAACACACAGTCTTTCTTCTCTCAGACCCTCAACCTCTATTATAAATACATACCCCCTCTCTCTTTTTGTCTCTCCACTTCTCTCCATCACGCCTCTTTCTCTGTCACACCATCTTCCTTCTCTCAACCTCTCAATCTTCCTAAATATATAGACACAAACACTCTCTCTCTCT
>NC_068984.1:38454034-38459310 GCF_001194135.2 Octopus bimaculoides
CTCTCTGCGGCTCAATCCCTCTAAATATACAGACACACTTTCTTTCTCTATTTCTTCACTACCCTCCATCACACCGTTAAATTTTTGAAAATAAATAGATAAATAAATAAATAAAATATCCAGAAAAATGCCCAGAAACTGGAGAAACATGGAATTGTTTTTGAGAGCCTGACACTGTGCTGAAGGAGATAACCCAAACAACATAATCACAGCTGCACTGAAGAGCAATAGTTACATCAGAACGTTAGCACAGACAGAACGAAAGAAGCAGGAGTTTACATGCTCCTATGCTCTCATATGATCCCATATCAGCACCCTTGATGCCATCTTTGATAATGAACACAGCAAAGATGACAAGGATGGAGATACTGATGCAGATGAAAGATGTCACCCCCACTTGGTAGACACTTAAGAAAACAAAGAAGATTCAAGCAAGAAACCTGCCCGGAAAGTAAACCCAAGTGAAAGTGCCCCTACCACCATTAAAATGAAAAATCATGGAGGTGAAAGAGCCAAGAAAGAACAACTAAAAGAAGCAAAAACTAAAACAAAAGCAAAAGATGAAATAGCCAAAGAAAGAAGCAAACCCGACTACCCATATAACAAAAAGGACAGAAAGAGACAGTACACACAAATATGTAAATTTTACTTGAAAGGTGTCTGCTGGCATGGAGAGGAAGGTGCAGGCTGCTGTTTTGCACACCAAAGACCCCGCCACATAAACATGAAACAGGGCAGAAACCACCTGCCAAAAGGAAAGGACTATACACCACCTGCCCCAAAACGGAGGTACACAGATGTAGTGCCTGCTTTTGATTTGATAGACAAATCTAATGATAAATTTAATATGCCTTTATAAGATGGTAGGGTGTGAGAAAGAGTCATGAGCAGTTGTTTGAAGGTTTGTTCATTTGTTTTCACATCCCTTTTTCCATATTAGCATGGATTTGATGATTATACCGAGACATTATTTTACATGTCTTTGAAGGTGCAAAGCATGTAGGTGAAACACCACTTTCAGCAAGGAAATTCCATAGAACTCAAATGCAAACATGCATAAGTTTCCTTCAGTTACCCAAGGTGTCACACAGTGGGAATGAACCCGAGACTCCATGGTTGAGAAGTAAACTTCTTAACCATTCAGCTACACCTGTACATGTACACCAAGTATGACTTGGGAAAATCTAATTAGACAAGAAGATGACGAAAAGTTGATTCAGGGTTAAGAGAGAGAGAGAGAATGCCAGATCAATTTAAATCATGGTAGAATGAATATGGAGACAAAATGAAAACGAAAATGAAGCTGATGATGAAAATAATGATAGCGGTGGTGGTGATGATGGTAGCGGTGGTGGTGGTGGTGATGGTGAGAAAGAGGAGCAGGATATTTATTACTATTACTCATGGGATTAAATAATTGCCAAGACAAATCAAGCTCTGTAATTGCATCAATCAACCTCACGGTAACTTAATGTAAACAGTAGCATCTGAGGAAACTATTGATATGCGTCAACAATTAGAGAGAACGAGCAGCAGTACTTGGTTTGCCTGGGTTTATTAATATCTAAAATAAATCCTAAAAATAAAATAGCCATTAAACAATCACATGAATTCCCTATATTTTGCATAAATTACTTGGAAAAAAAAAAATACTGGGCAATTTTCATCTTCAAGAATGATGACTCATTCCAACTTGTTTTATCCATGCAGGTTTGGTTGTATGGTTGAGGAGTTATTTCTAGATTACATATTCTGGTTCAGTCTCACTGTATAGCACTCTGGGCAAATGTCTTCTACTATTAGCTCCAGGCCAACAAAAACCATTGGTAGATGAAAACTGAAAGAAACCCATCGCATATGTGTCTTTCTGTCTCCTTGTCTTGACATCATGTAATAGTTGTAAATAGTTGTCACGGTCATAAAAACAGTGTCATTCATATCCAATATTTTGCATGAGGAATTACCTTGCTTAGAAATGGGTGAGGGGTTGGCAAAAGAAAGGATGTCTAGCTGTAGAAAATCATCCTCAATTAACTCCATCTGACCCATGCAAGCATGGAAAAGTGGACATTCAAATGGTGATGTGGTAATTAAAGAAACTGGTTCAAGTTGAGTTCATAAAATTGTGCAAAACTAAATAATAAAATGAACTAATATAGAATCTAAATATAATTTTGTTTTTACATCATCATCATCGCCAGTTAACGTCCCTTGTCCCATGCTGGCATGGGCTGGACATGGACACTTTTGGTTCTACATTTGCATGGATGCCCTTCCTTCTGCTTTACAGAATGTACTGGGTACTTTTTTACAAGGCACCAGCATTGGTGAGATTACTATGCAGCTTGCAAGACTACAAGAGAGCAGTGGCTTCATGCTAAAAGATGAGGTGGGATTAAAGTATGATAGAAATGGCCAGAACAGAATAAGTTCCTTGGTGTAGGGTGGCTATTTGCTTACTTACATTTTGGAAGAGGAGGTGTGAGATGATTGCAGTGGAGCAGGGAAGAGATAAAAATAGTTGTGATGAGGTGTTTGTATGGGTCCTCAAGTGTGGGTGGCTGGAGGTTACAAGAGAGCATGGACAAGAGATGGGGAATAGTTGAGAGGGTAAATGTAAAAAAATGAAGAACAAGTGTTGAGGGATAGTAAGTAGGGAAAGTAAGGAAGAGTAGGTGACAACTGTAGAATAGATCAGATAGGGTTGAGGGGTGAATGTAATGTATGGTGGATAACGTGTGTGCAGAGGTGATGATGCACGGAGATGAAGAGTAGCAAAATAATGATGATAGGGAGGAAGGAAGGATAAGGGGGAGAGTGAGAGAAAGAGAGAGAGAGAGGGGGGCATGATGATTAGTGGGAGATGTATATTTTTTCATATTTTCAGGAAAAATGTGATAGGTTTTTTTCCTTATTTTGGTTTCAAAATTCTGTATTAGTTTACAAAATGAATTCATTTCTAATCAGTAATTTGTGCTTGGGGACATGCAATATTTTTTCTAGTTTTTCTTAAAATACAGAAAGTATAAATGAAAGGCACATAGCATGTGAACTTCTGAAAATGATGTTCCCTTATGCAAAATTTCAGTTAGTAAGGTGTGAAACTGCGGCCTATAACTTGGAACATACATACAATCAGTTTTTGTATTAGGATAAACAGTTTAAAACTGGAATAAATTGATTTGCAATGCAAAGAAGGAAAGTCTAACATTTTAAGCAAAATTTAGTATTTAGGTAAGCTGATAGTAACAAGTTAACTAAATGAGCAGGCTGATGATTAAGGGCACAATCAGTCCATTAATATTTTTGTAATATTTGGGACTACATTATCCAATGAGTCCTTTTCTTAAAAATCCACCCTATCATCTTGAAAAGGGGATAGAGACTAGACAGTCATCCACTTAGTCATTTTATTTCTAGAAACTATACAATGACCACATCACCAACACAACACAACAAAATAAAAGAAACAAAACACTAGATCCAGAAATATGCTATCAGAAGACTTTGCAGAGATAAACAATCAATACTAAGGGGTACATTTTCCTCACTTTTATCTTTTAATCAGGAGGGAAGTTAGTACCCATGAGCCTTTACAGGGCTTTTGAGACTGGTAGGAGAGAGGAAGGAAGGTATTATCAAGATGGGGACCTGGCTTAAATGCTTGCAACAGAGTGAACTCAGCTAAAGGTACCCTAGGTACAAAGTGGTGGTGGTGGTGGTGGTACAACTATGCAATGAATCATGTTTACCATCCAGATAGGCCATAGAAGCATTTGAACACAGAATGTAAAGAGCTGGAACAAATACTGCAAGGCATCTACAGTTAGACATTCTTGTAGTTCTGCCAATCTATTGCTCTGGATTGGTAGTTCTTTTATCAACTCTGACAAGATGAAAGAGTTGATCATAACAGGATTTGAACCCAGAGTGTCAGATGTTAAAACAAATACCAAATTGCTGTCTATCTAACACTCTCATGTATGCCAACTCACCATGAAGCTAAGCTTTAAATTTAATATTTATATACATCTGTTAGGAGTTTTAACTAAAAACAAATTTAAGCAGAAAATCCAATCAATAAAGAAGAAAATATATATATTTAAGTTCAACTAGTTATTATTTGAGGTTATTTGTAATAAAAATATATAACAGGAATGAGTTAAAGAGAATGGACTGAATTGATTTTTTTTTTCTTATAACTGAACAAGGGAAGCGGAGGCAGATGATCAATTGTGTGTGACAGTGATGTGAAATCAATCACAGCACGACAACAGCTGCAGTTGAAAGTGCACAGTTACAACAAACAAAGTTAGAATGTAAGTAAGCAATAAAAAAAAAAAAAAAACTTTGATGTATTTTTTTTTGCCTGCTTTTTAAGTGAAGTTAAAGCTCACATAGAATGAAAATAAAAGATTTAACAGATAAATGGTAAAATATGAGATAGAAGACTAATGAATTAGAATAGCCATAACATAAGAAAAGAAAATAACCCTTTGAAAATATTATTGAATGAACATTTTCCAATTAAAATTTTTGTTTTTAGTATAGATTTTAAGTTCATGGTATGAATAAATCATTTCTGTGATCTAGCTTAGAGGGTCTTAACTTAGGCTGTAGTGCCCTGCCCTCAAGTAGCACCCTGCTCATGAGGGTGCAGCAAATGTCAAGAGAGGAGTGTTTACAGGGGGTTAGGATTTTTCTTTCAGCCATGTCAGACCCAAATATTCTACCTGTCTTAGGTTCAAACTGGGCAGATCCAGCCTTTCACATCTACCCTATAATGTCATTCTAGAAATACACAATCACATCATTGACATCTTAAAGTTATGAGATAATGCAGGATTAATTCCAAACAATATGAATAAATAAGCATTACATTTGACAGAATAATCCAAATGCTAAAGGGCCAAACAAGTTACAACATATTTTCAAAACAAATTATTTTTGAAATTAGAATGTGTACACTATTGTGATATGAGTAGAAAACATAATTGAATATGTGCCACTATATAGATTCTTGCCTTATTTTGTAATTTAAAAAAAAACCCAGAAAATGACCTGCTTGTTTATGTCAATGGACTGTGGCTATGCTGGAGCACTACTTTGAAGGATTTAGTTGAATCAATTGCCCCTTGTACTTAGTTTTTTTAAAGTCTAGTATTTATTCTATCAATATTTCCTACCAAACTGCTTAGTTATGGAGACATAACCAAACCAACACCAGTTGTGAAATGGTGAGGTTGGCAAATAGACACACACCCAAACACACACAC
>NC_068984.1:38459401-38486766 GCF_001194135.2 Octopus bimaculoides
ATATATATATATATATATATATATATATAAGAGGGTATCCTGGTTGAGAGACTATATGAAAGCAGGTTCTGAGAGAGAAAAGGTTAGCAATTACTGGCCTACCTACGGCTGCAAAATAAATAAAAAGATAGAAAATAATAATCCCTTTTTCTGATGTGTTGTTACTCAAAGCAATATTTAGCCATTATTTGTGCAGCAATGCTACAAACTATGCTTATATATTTGGAACACTAATTAGATTGGTATTAAGTTAACAAACAGTATTCTGAAGTTATACTTTATCGAATGTTTTCTATGATCTGTTTTATTGCAAAGAAACTACTTTCAGAATCATATCCCATTCTGTCTGTAACATTCGTTTCCAATAAACAAACTATTTTGATTGCAGTTTAATGAAAGAATAATAATGGAAATCATTATCTAGAAATTTAACAACAAACACTACTGCTGCTGCTATTATAGATACTGAGCTTTTGATTTTTATCCATTGGTAAAGTCTGTTTTGAATTGCTATCAAACAGAACAGCCTCCTCATTTTCTCCGTCCTCATTCCCCACACCTCCGATGTAATAGCTTTGTTACAGGAAAACATAAGCTGAACTCATTATCTGTTTGATAACTTTCAGGTAGATGTCATGAGATCAACTTCACTGAAAACAAAGTTTTGAATAATTTCTGGTATCAAACTTTGGCACAATGTCATAACAGAAATCTGTGATTTAGCAGTTATTATGATAAACTTCTATAGCACAGGAGTTTTCTTCTTTTTATTTACAGTATAATCATAAAAAGAGGGGTGGCATCCACAACTTTTTGGCAGGGGTCTCATGATGGTGGGAAGATGCAAGTTATCCTCATATAGTATTTCCGATCTCAATACTTACAACAGAGCGTACTAAAGGCATTGAAAAATTAAGTGCTGGTGTTAAACTGAGCAATGGATTAAATCTACTACTCACTGCTCACCAGCGAAGTGACATGTATCTGGAGAGGGTTCCAGTCATCTCTAGACACAGTCACTTCACTGTATTTGATAGGGTTTGAATTTGTAGATTTTACTTTGAAACTTGATTACTGTAAGTTTCCATGAAAACAAAAAGTAATTTTTCTGATGTAACAGTCATCTGGTAGTTCACACCAGGACAGTCACTCTCTTAACAGATGAGGAAACATGGTGTGTGAATGGAGTGTTCTACTCCAAACTAGACAACATATGCTATGTCATCTAAAACCTCACTTGTTGTCAAAAGCCTCAGAAATGAGTAAGAGTTTGCTTAGTGTAATTGGGAAATAAATAAAATTAAAAAACCCAAATTTTGTCTAGTTCCAGATCAGCCCTGATCAAATAGACCTATGATAAAAAGGCACTCCAGACAAGACCATCCTATCTTTTTGTTTTTGGAGAGTCCATCTAAGTTCCCATTATTTACTGTATTATTTTCAAGCAACAGAGTATAATTTGAGGGGGAACAGCTACTTTTAACAGAGTAGAAGATCATGTAGGCTCAATAACTAAATAAATTTGAGATTTATAATACAAGTGAGGGACTCCAACTAAACAATATGATTAATAGTTCAATATCTTCAGTGTTTGTATTGATTAAGAACATTGTTTAGATAGGACATTAATCATTAACTCTTTAGGTACCATATTTCTAATTACTTATGACTTTCAATTATCTTTGAAAATAATTAAGAATTTGAAGATATTTAATAAATAAAAAGTTTTTCATTAACTAGTATATTAAGGTGATAGGTGCAGACATGACTGTGATTAAGAAGTTCATTTCCTGGATACATGGTTTTTGGTCCGGTTACAGTGTGATGTCTTGGCCAGTGTCATTCTACTTTAGCTCCATGCCGACAAAAGCTTTGTAAGTGGATTTGGAAATTGAAAAAAACTCATCATATGTGTGTTTTAGTGAGTGCGCATATGTTTGAGCATGTGTATTTGTGTGTGTGTCTGTTTTCAGGTCTCCTTGTCTTGAGATTGCATACTGGTTGTAAATGAATGCCTCCATTGTATAAATCAGGGGTAGGGAAACTTCTTCCCACAGGCGCAATTGTGCCTGCGAGCTCATTTTATTGTGCCCGCAGGCTGGTATACTCATATGTACAAAATATAGTAAATTTTTCAATCATAAAATTTATACAATATTCATATACTTATTTGCAACTTAGGTTGAATTTCCACTACGACTTAAAATGGTCAGAGTTGAGCAGAAATCATCTAATAATTGCCATTTGAATGGAAATTTTGTTTTCACTATGAAACACATATTGCTAGGGTTGTACCACCCCCTTGAGACCCAACTACACTGTGGCTGAAAAATATTTCATAAGTAATATAAACGTCCTAAATTCAGTGGTGGTGTTAATGAAGATGTTACACGTTAATTTAATGTGTCAAACTTGTCTTTATTAATGTATATCAAATTATACATATATATATACAAAAGTTAGAACTTGTGATCTGCCTGTGGACCTTTTTCTTAGGAAATTTTTGCCTGCCCCACTAAAAAGTTTTCCCACCCTTGATATAAATGAAAGAGTACTTGTTAACAATCTTCAGTGAAATCACATCAAAGCATTGTGCTGTTTGTGTTTGAAGGGCTAGAGGACATATTACCTTACTTGGAAACTGGTGAGAGTTGGTATCAAGAAGAGCATCTGATCATAGAAAACCTGTTTCAACAAATTTTGTCTAACCCATATAGCCATTGGAAAAGTGGACGTTAAAACAATAGTATATTAAGTTGGAGTTTGGAATAAAAAAGGTTCAGGATTTCTCACCTACCACATAACCACATGTAGGGAAACAATCTGGAATTTATGTTTAATATGTTAACCACATTCCAGTTCTAAGTTTTCAAGTTCAGTCATAAATATAATACAAGAAACAAGATGAAGAATGAATTTAGCACATCATTATTATAAGTTACAATTGTTTCAGTACCACTCTGTTTCTAACACCATTGCATGTAAGTGATTCCATGTGAAAAGTTATGCAATTGATTATTGGAGAGGCACTTCATCAGTCATTATGTATGACTCCTTGTATAACTTGATTTACTATCCAGGTGGTACTCCTGTATCCTAACTCAGATATTTTGAGCATCTCTGCAACTATCCCAGATTAGTAGCATAGTGCTATAGTCTAGCATAGTAGCTGGACTCTCAGTAGGGTCAGTACAAAAGGTAGCCCCTCTTCACCACATGCATTCTCTACATTCAACATCCTCTCATAGCACTTCCTTGTCATTTTCTTATCTTCCATATCAGTGGCAAATATACCTTCATTCTGAATACTCTTCTTACCAATGAAATCTCAGATCTCACACACACACACTTGCAATCCTGAACACTTCACACTTTTGATTCTCATGCTGTAAGATGTGCAAATCTCTTCCTCTCTGCTTCACCCTCAGCTAAATATAACTGTCACCTACCTGCTCTTCTAGTCACTTGATAATGTTACCTACTATCCACTACCTTCCAGGTTTATCACGCTCGCTTCTTAGTCTTTACTGTCCTATCAACTGAATTATTCCACTACCATATTTCATTTGGCTTGGTTGGGACTCTGCTCCAGCCAGATGTCAGCTCAGTGGCCCTGAGCAAATAAGCACACATGTGCATGCACACACACAGTATAACAATGAAAATAACAAAGGTCTTAAAGACTTATAATTAGTTGTTTTATGCATTTTTGTATGTTTTAACCAAATAATGATAGATGTCAAAATCTCTAAGTAACTGTCCTGAAAGGATTAACATTCCAAGAAGTAGCTTACTGGTGAGAATGTAGGGAATTATGATTTATTCTAGTCACAGTCCACTAATTCTCCACTTAAAACTTTCACAGTATTAATGAGACATATTTTAATGAACTGTATTTTCATAACCATATATAATTAGAAACAACACTTGAAGTGAAAAATGTCAAGAATTTGTTGCTGTTAGCTTTAGTTCAGCTCATATTGAAAACTTACAATCAAAAGGCAGACATATAATAAGACATTCCAGCTATGATCATCCCATTTTTTTTTTATATACAGTGTAACTAAGACTACTTTGTCTAATGTATACTTGTTTAATTCTAGATCAATGCTAATTGAGCAGACATCATGATCAAAAGTATGAGACTATCTAATCTTGTTAGAGATATGTACAGCTCACCCACTTATGCTCTTGTTTGATGGGACCATCCCAAGTTAGTGGCCCCAGAGGCACCATTGTATAGAGCTGGCCAGCTCCACCAGTACTCCCCATCACTGGCTGTCCCATGCCAGCTCCTCTGCATTCCCCATCGGTCCAGAGGCATGCAGCAATCAGTTCTGATGTTGAGCACTCCAGTTTCTTCTGGTCAGTGTCATAGCAAGTTAAGGTTCTTCTGAGCAGGTTGGTGATCCTCTGCAGAATAGGTGGAAGATGGGGTTACCATCTAGATGATAAGCCAACATGTCACAGGTCACCACTAGTCTGGAACCTCTCTGGAAGACTAGCCCACCTAGAGTGTCTCTACTAGAAGCAAAGCTCTTGACAGTAATGCTCTCTCAGATCTACAGAACATGCAAGCTCCCTTTTGACAACAACGCCAAGCTCAGGAGGTGTACAGCTACTTTATCCAATTTACAATCCAACATATTCAAGATGTTAGTGTATAAATTTAGGGTAATTTGGTTGCTGTTCTTAATATGTTGAGCAACCGTGTAGTCATGTAACATTTTAACTTACTTCCCACCTGAAAACAGTGACAGAAAATCAATTCAGTAGATTAATTTATACATGTCTATCTCTGTATACAAAAACTCATTTTATTTACTAGGAGCAGGAGGGTCATACATTTTAGAATAGGGCTATCAGGACTTTGCTGCTGAGACAGCTGTGAGTAAATTCAAAAAAGTTTACTCTGTGTGTGAGAGCGCGTGTATGAGCGCATGTGAGCATGAGCGTGTGAGAGAGTGAGCACATATGTGAGAGAGCAAGCACGTATGTGTGAGCGCGTGTGATTGATTGTTAAAAAAAGAACATTGTAGTAAGAGTGCCAATGAAATTGTGCCTAAACAAACTTAAGACGAAAGATTTTCATTTTGGATCTTTGTAGAGACTTATTAACCAAAATAGCTGATATGGCATTTAACAAGGTATAACTGTTGAACTGAACTTACATAAAAACAAGTTTGGTTTAACATTTCTACATCTAATGCCAAAAATACTTATTCTTTATCTCTGCACTGAAGATTGTTTTCATAGACCAACAACTAACATTTTAAGCACTTAGTGACACTTCTACAAGATATCTAAATCTAAATGTAGGATCCTTTACAATAACGGTCTTGTATGATCAAAGATCACTCAACAATTTCTTGAGTGACCTTTGGCATGATTAATTCTATATGCAATTATGCAAAATAAATTACATCGGGGAAAAGAACTTGATGTATAAACAAATGCATTCAGTAAACAGAACAAACTGAAATATGAACAATAAAACATTTGTCAGTGAAGAGAAGGTTTTTTTTTTTTTTAACAGGGACCTATAAACCTGGTTTAACAGATAAAGATAATATTGGGGGTGGGTCATCTTTTAAAAAAATTAAATGGTTTTATAAGTTTTTGTATGAAGGAAATTTAATTTTCACTGAAATAGTAACCTCAGAACAATAAGAGAAATTTGAAATCATAGATGAAAATTATTATAATTAAAGTGTTAACGAATGGTCATAGATAATTTCAAGGATTTGACTACAGGTGATATTTTATATAAATTGGATATGTTATTCTTTTTAGTATATTTAAGTTGAATAAACAGAAAGCATGTGAAAAGTAGACAAAAAATAAAATACAAGAGATGTAGATGTGTGGTTAAAGAGTTTGCTTCTCAACCATGTGGTTTCAAGTTCAGTCTCATTGCATTTCACTTTTGACAAGTGCCTAATACTATAGCCCCAGGCTGACCAAAGCCTTGGGAATCTATTTGGTAGGTGGAAATGGAAAGGAGCCAGTTGTGTGTGCACGTGCACACATGTGAGAATGTGAGCATGCGCACATGCAAGTGTGTGCGTGTGCACAAGAGAGAGTATGTGTGTGCATGAGAGAGTGTGTGTGTGTGTGTGTGCATGCTAGAGAGAAAGAGAGTGTGTGTGCATGTGTGCGAGTGTGTGTGTGTACGAGAGTGTGTGTGTACGAGAGTGTGTATGTGTGCGTGTGCAAGTGTGCATGTGTGTGCATGCGTGTGCATGAGTATGCGTGTGTGTGTGTGTGTATGCGAGTGTGCTAGAGTGTGTGTGTGTGCAAGTGTGAGTGTGCGTGCTAGAGTGAGTGTGTGTGCCAGTGTGTCCATCCTAGTCTTAATATCTCATGATGGCAGTAAACATGCATTATCATCATACAAGGGATATTGCTTCCATAACAACATGTCTAGCCATGGAAAAATATTACCTTGATTGAAAATAGGTGAGAGTTGGTAACACGACAGGCATCTTGCCATAAAGAAATCTCTCTCAATGAATCCCATCTGACTCGTGCAAGCATGGAAAAGTGGACATTGAAACAATAATGATGATAATATAGAATGTTTTTAAGTAGATTAATACCAGCATGAAAGGTAGATGTAAAATGATGATGATGAGAAAGATGAATGTGTAAAAATGCTGCATTAGTAAGAGAAACTTGGTACAGAAGATGAGTTATTTAAGATGTTTTCATTGTTAACTAAAGGATATTTTGTGTGTTGTATAACAAATATATAGGACTATGTGTGATGTAAGAGAGTGAAATGTGAAATATGAAGGCAGATTGCCAACAAAGAATCAACGTTAAAGAATTAACAGGGTTGATAACTACTGAGCTGAATAAGAATATAAAAAAAGTGATGTGAACAGGAATAAGTTTGCTGAGGAAGTAGATTATGAAAGAAATGCACTAATAAGTAATCATTTCTCTGATTCAATCAAAAATTATTATTATCATTATTATTATTATTGTTGTTTTTACATTAGCTCTCTCAGGCAATCCTAGATTGAATTACATGATTTTAAACACATCAGACATGCTGGAAGTATGATGTATTTACTTAATGCCAACCATTCAACAATGGAGCGAGAATATTCAGGTGAGCTAACTTAGGTTGAGTTAAATGAGGAATAGTGATTAAGTAGACATAGATGAAAGAGTACTTGTTAACAAGTTCAAAACATAAAATCCAGTTGTTGGAATCTTGCCTATGTAGATTTACACCTACACTTTTCAGAACTGATAAAATATGTGTAAAATTTACTATGAAAGACAAGACTAATTGTTTTACACACTAGTTGGGTGGCTTTCAGTTTTCAACTCAATATAGCAGAACTACACTACTGGATAATATAGTTGTAATGAGAAATATTTTAGCCAGAAGGGCTGTCACTGGCTTAATACTATGGAAACTTGAAATGGCTTAGCTTTAAGAGATTACTTGGTGTGATGACAAAATGTATACATTTATACAATAGGCCAACAGGTTATTAGTTAAAATCTTGTCTGTCATGCTTTATTTTAAGTACCTTTCACAATATCTATGGCATGTATGAAAATAAATGACTGATAAATGAGTACCCTCTCTACATTGAAAAGGGACGTTAAATTTTCTTTACAACTTCTTATGTTACTAGGATCAAGCAAGTTTTCAAAATAATCTCTCAACTGTATTTCAGATTGATTCTTCAACATGTTATTTTTTTTATTTCTAAATCATATCTTCAAACAAATCTCTACCCATTGAACCTGCCATCATCATTGACAAAACACACACATGGCAAATTCAAATGCAAATCTCTGGATCTGTAAATACAGAAGCTCAATCTTTCAGCAAACAAAACACACACTGTCTTCAACACTAAGAACATATGTCCCAATATTTAATCCCTCTGACAACACAGTACAAAGATGATATTTACAACTTTCCAAGCTGATCAGGTCTTGATAACTCAGGACCTGTAAACATACTTATATTGTTTATAAGAACTTGAAACCACCATATCCATTTCATCATTTTAACATCCAATTTTCCATGTTTGCCTGAATCAGAATTCATTAAGGCAGATTTTCTACAGCTGGAGGTTCTTCCTGTCACCAACCTTCTCTTGTTTCCCAGTGGTTGTTTTCTATGTTTTCATAGAAGATTGGAAATGAATAACACTGCTTGTATGATGACAATGATATTAATTTCTAACTTAAGACAAAGATACACAAACACACACATACTCCTATACGAGGGGGTACTGAAAAGTTCCTGGCTTTAAGGCTATCATGAAAGGCTTGGTTGGAAGCCCAACCTTCTGAGTTCTTTTACAAGGCTAAGAAAAAACTGAAGGATTGCTGCAATAACTATAATTAACTGATCCTCCTGTATTTTCTTTTACCCAAAGCCAGGAACTTTCCAGCACCCCCTCGTATGTGTATCTTGAACTCACAAGATAGTTGTAAACAAGTGTTACTGTCATACAAGCAGTGTTCTTTTTTCCCACTCTTACATGGAGACATGTCTGGTCATGGGGAAATATTATCTTGCTTGGAAACAGGTTAAGATCAGCAACAAGAAAGGCATCTGGTTGTAGAAAAATCTGCCTCAACAAATTCCATTTCACCTATACAAGCATGGAAAATTGAACTATATATATATTTATATATTGTTCATGATCCCACAAATATATATATATATATATAAATATAAGTTCATAAACTCACAAATGACAAAAGCTACTATATTGTTTCTTCTGTTTGAATAAATAAAATGAAAATTGATTTACAACAAAGGCACAAAAGCTTAAATTAGTGACAAGCATGTTAAAGTTGATTTACTTGACCACTACTTATGCTATCAACTTGGAAAGATGAAAGGCAATGTTGAACCAGGTGGGATATTAACCCAGAATGTAAAGGTATATTACCAAATATCACAAGCCATTGTTTACCACACTGCTGATCCATTATCCCCTGTGTGCTACCTTGAGCAAATGTCTACTATAGCCCCAAGGCTGATCAATACCTTGTGAGTGAATTTGATAGACGGAAACTTTGAGCCCAGCTTATATGTATACAATGTGTGTGTGTGTGTGTGTATGTGTGTGTGTGTATGTGTGTGTGTGTGTGTGTGTGTGTGTGTGTGTGTGTGTGTGTGTGTGTGTGTGTGTGTGTGTGTGTGTGTGTGCGCGCGCTCCTATCACCATTACTGGACAACCAGTTTGGGTTTCTTTATGTCCCTGTAATTTAACAATTTAGGCAAAATGCCAGGGGTTTATTTGATGCCATCAACCCTAGTGCTTGACTGGTATTTTGCTTTATCAACCATGTAAAGATGAAAGGCAAAGCTGAATTTGGTGTGAATAATAACGATTTATTTTAATAACAATAAAGGCTTTCTCTTTCCTTAATAAGTTTGAGAAATTTCCAGCTTTATACAAACCTCGAATCTAACTGAACTATGGAATGCAGCTCCCTCATCCACTTAGATTTATAACCAGGACATAAAACTGATGTCAAACAACAGTTAAAAGCCAGAAACTCTTTACATCTAGTCAATCAAAACACCCTTTTTCAAGCTTAAAATGTTTTAAACATCATTTTTATTGATTTCACAGTAAATCACACAACCTCTACATCAAAATTTTCTCTTATGCACTTCACACTAAATTTTAGAACTATATTCTAAAACACAGTTCCACAAGTATAATAACCATGACCATATGAATTTTCAACTAAATATTATTAGATGTAAGAAGAGTGTTGTAGTTGCTTGAAGTGTTGTGATACAGAGGTAAAGTAATTAATAGGAAAGAATGGCTTAAAACCATAGGCCCCTGTGCCTGAAATATATAAAGGTCACTTAACTTCCTCTTTCACATTGTAAAAAGCTCTATCTTCATTATTATTAAATGTATTTCAGTTTTTCATAAGAAGCCATACTGGCAGATTTCTTTTAGATAATCCATCTAATACTACTTCAACATACAAGCTAACATACAAATACTTCCTCAATATGCAAGCTATACAAGTCCTTACATATATAGGTTACCTATTCTTTAAATATTTCTACATCCTGAGTTATTTTTTTTTTTGTGAGCATGGCCTTGTGGTAAGAAGCTAGCTTCTCAACCATATAGTTCCAAGTTTAGTCCCACTGTGTGGTACCTTGGGCAAGTGTCTTCTACTACAGTCTCGGGTCTTGTGAGTAGATTTGGTAGATGGAAACTGAAAGAAGCCTGTCGTGTGTGTGTGTGTGTGTGTGTGTGTGTGTGTGTGTGTGTGTGTGTGTGTGTGTGTGTGTGTGTGTGTGTGTGTCTTTGTATCTGTCCCCCACTACTACTGGACAACTGGTATTGATGCGTTTACATCCCTGTAACTTAGTGGTTTAACAAAAAAAAAATTGATAGAATAAATACCAGCATGGCCTCAGTTTAATGACTGAATCAAGTAAAAGATAAAATATCATTTTTATGTTGTTTAGCTATAATTTGTATCTTCTTCTTGTTATTTTACCTCAGTTATTTTCTACTCACTGTTATAACAAATATCAAGGATAATTCACTTGTACAAAACTTGATTTTGGTAGATATTTTAGCTTTCCTTTTTCTGGTTTCAATCATTAGACTGTGGCCATGCTGGGGTACTGCCTTGAAGAATGTTTGGTCAAATAAACTGACCCAGAACTTTTATTTTCGTTTGAGCCTGGTACTTGTTCTATTGGTCTTTTTTGCTGAGCTGCTAAGTTACAGGGATGCAGACACACCAACACCAGTTGTCAAGCAGTGGTGGGGAATAAATTCTGGCACAAAGACACACACATATATATATATATATATATATACGATGGGCTTCTTTCAGTTTATCAAATCCACTCACAAGGCTTTGGTTGGCCTGAGGTTATAGTAGAAGACACTTGCTCAAGGTACCATACACCAGGACTGAACCAGGAACCATGCAGTTGGGCAGCAAGCTTCTAACCACACAGCCACACTTGCATTATTTGTGCAATAGTTGGATTAGTTCAGGAGGAAATTTACTTCATCACCTCTACCACTGAAATATATCTACCAAGGACATTTTGCTTTTCTTATTTCTCTTACTGTTGGAAAGGAAATTCCTCCCGTCAACTGTATCATCATTATTGCTATCCTACTGCTCTCTTCTGCATCTCCTCTATCTTCTCCAACTCATCCATCATTGGTCACCCCCCCATCACTACCACTCCCTATACTCACTCTTCAACCCTACCCAATCTTTACCAGTGTTGCATTCCTCCCCCTTCTCCTCTTACATTCCCTTGTCTCTTGCTCCCCTATGCATTTGCAACCCCCACCTATCAAATTCACCTAGTCTCTGTTCCCACTCCTACATCGAAGGGGCCACCTAGACACCTCATCACCACTATCTCTCTCTGCAGCTCTTACTGATCATTCTAACCCTCTTTTCTAAATGTGAGTAGCCATGGAGCACTTCTACAACAAGAACCTACTCTGCCCCTTTTTCTTATATCTTAGCTCTCACCTCATCCCCTGAGGTTGCAGTCCTGTGAACCACATAGTTACCTCATTAGTGTTACAAGTGTGCATGCACACACGCACACACACACACACACACACACACAGCACTACATTTGAAGTGGTTGGTGTTTGACACAGATGTGCGTGCGCAGACACACACGAACACACACACACACACACAAGAAAAAAAAGCACCGAGTACATGTAAAATGGTTGGCATTCAGAAAGGTATCCAGCCACAGAAACCATGCCAAAGCTGACATTGGACCATGATGCAGTCCTTCGACCCATCAGATCCTGTTAAACTGTCCAATCCAAGCCAGCATGGAACATGGAGATTAAATAATACTGATGTATCTTTGTTTTTCTTACTATCATTGCACCTGCTGATATTGATAGTGTACATTGGCACAAGGCCACGAATGTATAGGAGAAGGAACATAGTGAATTGCTTACTGTATATTAATAGCATAGCATAGCAGCATGATTTATGAGGCCACTTTATCACTAAGTGGTTTCAGATTCAACTCTATGCATAACACCTTGGGCAAATGTCTTCAACTATAGCCATGGGTTGGGAGTGAAATTTCATAAACAGAAGCTACACAAAAATCTTTTATATGCCTATACAGGGTGGGCCAAAAGTCATGCACAAAATAAGTTCAATATGATCTGGGATTAGGGTAGCAAGCTGGCAGAATCGTTAGCACACTGGACGAAATGCTTAGCAGTATTTCGTCTTCCATTACGTTCTGAGTTCAAATTCTGCTGAGGTCGACTTTGTTTTTCATCTTTTCAGGGTCAATTAAATAAGTACCAGTTACGCACTGGGGTCGATGTAATCAACTTAATCCCTTTGTCCATGTTTGTCCCCTCTATGTTTAGCATCCCCCCCCCTGTGAGCAATAAAGAAATAAATATGACCTGGGACTGTCAAAGACATGCTTCAATTTGAAGCAAGATAAATAAAAAATTATGAATACACATGTACTTGTACATGATGAACAAAATAATAATAATAATATAATATAAATATAGTCAAATGTTTCGATGCATGTCTTTTGGCCGTGTGTGTGCGTGAATACATATTTACATGTCCCAATGTATTGGCACACTGACACTATTTTAGGCAGCAGTGGCATTAAGCCCTGCATGAAGCAAAATGTCCAGTAGCTTTGAGGTTCAATGTGTGAAGACATGGAATAAAGTACTTTACATGAACACAAAGGATGATGTGAGAAAAGGCATCCAGGTGTAGACTACTGCCTCAGCAGAAAGTCTTGTCCAACCCCTGCCCTCACAAAAATAGTGGAGGTACAAAATGAAGAGTAAACCCTTTCTACAATGTGACAGCTGGTATGATTTGAACTCTTGGCTCTCTAATAATCCTACCATCTGCTGCTCATCATGACACTGAAATTTCTGAAATGGTTATGTTGTGAAGAAGTTCATTTCTCAACCACATGATTTTCAGATTTAGTACCACTGCATGGTACTCTTGGTCAAATAATTTTTATACTGTAGCTCTGGACCAACCAAGGCCATGTAAGTGAATTTGAAAGACAGAAACTGAAAGAAGCTCATCTCGTGTGTGCGTGTGTGTGTGTGTGTGTGTGCATGCGCTTGTGTTTTCTTGTCTTGACATTGTGTGGTGTTTGTCAGTAATCATCACCATCATGCATGTCTGGCCAAGGGATAATAATACCTTACATGGAAATGGGTAAGAGTTGGTATCAAGAAAAGCATCCAACCATAATCTACTTCAACAAATTCCATCTGACTCATGCAGACATAGAAAAAGTAGACATTGAAACAGTAATGACAATGTGTAAGCTTGCACAATGTGTATAGATAGAAATGAAAGTAAATCTCCCAAGAAGTGTGTGACCTAGTCTTGATGTTCTGTTAAAGCTATTTTATTGTCTTAGCATTATTAATGATGTTAGAAAAAGTAAGTAGAAAAAACAAACCCACCAGGAAAATCATAACTTCTCATTTATTCTTGACTTAAACTGTAGGCTTCATGCCAATAAATTCAGCTATGTTCAAGAGCTTAGAAATGATGGTTTCTAATTGGGCTGGCTTGCCAGTGTCTTATTCAAATATGTTCATGTGGCAGTGTATTTGTAATTAGTGATATCAATGAATAAATGATGATTGCTACTATATGCGGTGACAGGTAAAATGAGAATTAGAAATATAAGCGAGCTGGAAACAATCAGGAATCAAAACCAAGCGATAGACATTGTACGAGCTTATTTCACACAAAATTTTTTAAATAATTAGTCATTTTCAATTATGTATAAACAAACTACTTCTAACCCTCAACAAAGATCAGGTGAGACCACAATCAAGTGGGTTTTTTTCACATTTGGGATGGTACTGCTGCTTACAAACCTCCTAGATTACATCCAGAGAGAGAAAGAGAGACAGAGAACACTGAACTGATTGGCATTAAGTTATTCACAATTTCTCATCCACAGACAAGCTGCCTCCTCTCTCTCTCTTTTCTATTGAACTACAATGGTCTACGTGTCTCAGAGCTGGATTGTCTCTTGCCACTACAGCTTAGGTAGTCTCAACTCATTTGTCACTCTTCTTCCTCAGGCCCCATGCTAATCACGATGCACAGTCCTTTCTTCTTAGAACATCACCTTGCTGGAATCTCCTCCTTGCACATGTTTTTGTTGCAATTGTCGACTTGCAACATTAATGCAAGCAAAGCACCAAACTGCATCAGTCTCACTGCCTTAGAGGGTCTGCAAAGGACAGGAGTGCAGTTGCTTCTTCTGAGCCAAACTAATAACAAAAAACTAAACAAAAAGGCCACTGGAACGCATGCCTAATCTGTGATTTTTGTATTTAATTTTGTGAGTTTATGTAAATAAGAATTTAACTGAGAAGTTATTAAATCTTAAGTTTAAACAAGCAGCTATAATTGTTTAGTCTTAAATAATCTTTTTTACAAAAGTAGATCAAAATAATATACTTACTTCAAAAGGTAAATTTTTCAGAAAACATCTTGAAGGAAAAGAGGAAAAATAACCATGCCTCCAGTTTTCACAACAACAAATTCATAGCTAGCCACATTCAACTGAAAATAAAGAACAGATAGCTTGAGTAATTATGTTAATATATTTAGTACACCAATTTATTCTCATTTGTGAGGTAATTGCTAATTATTTAAGAATACAGGGGTGGGGAATAAAACTTAATGTATATATATTAAGTTTTATCTAAACTACATTTTGAAATAGTACGAATAACTAAATTGGTGCACTGAATATATTAGCCTAATTAAATATATTAACACACTCATATACAAACACACACACATATACATATACAATGTAAACACACATAAACAGACATGCAAACACACACATACGATTTTATTTTTCCCTTTTAACTGTTCATTAAATAAGATGTTTGAATTCATTTTTGCCAATCAATTTTTTTTATTTAAATGTTATCTGAAATAATTAAGCACAAATAAATTTACATTTTTCATGATACATAAAGTAAACAATTAGATTCTATGTATGTTAAATGAAGAAATGCATTAGCAAACAAGGATAAAGAAACCATACAGGATCAAATTTAGCATGTTTTCATTGTAAGCATGTGTCAGCTGGATTGTAATATAATACAAGGATGCACACTTTATATGCACATACCTTGCAGTCTATTGTATATACACACACATACGGGGTGCTGAAAAGTTCCTGGCTTTAAGGGTATTGCAAAAGGCCTGGTTGGGGCCCCAACCTTCTGAGTTCTTTTACAGGGCTTAGAAAAACTGAAGGACTGCTGCAATTAATGTGTGAATCTGAGAGGGGAATATGTTCAATAAAATTATAATTAACTGATCTTCCTGTACTTTCTTTAACCCAAAGCCAGGAACTTTTCAGCACCTCCTTGTATATACACATATATACTTTCATGTGTCTCTGAAGACTCACTTGTGCACACACACACCAACACTGCATTCACTCCTGTTTTCAGGATAATTTATTTTGAGTACTATTTCTTGATGCTAAATTTGAAATCCCCACTTTTTTTTATATTTACAATAATTTTAATTTGCTGATCAAAACAAGTCACAATCCAACAAACCCACTATTGGTAAGTAGAAAATATATTTTCCCATTTTCTGTTGATTATAGAATAAAGCAGTATATGTTTTTGCATTTTTTTTTTTGTTTTTTGGTTGAGTCTTTATTTTCTTTTAGCTGCCCTATTTCTGGTGTGAGTACATAGTTACAACTGCATTTAGTTGTGTAGTTTATCATGGTGGAAGTGGCTTGTGTGTTTTGAGTATCTGAAAGTTGCTATATTGGTTGAAGTCATTATTCCTGGCAGCTCTAACCATACTGGATATTGAGAATCAGGGAAAATGGAAAATGAACGAAAATAAAACCCTAATCTTGCATCTTATGTGAAATAAATAAATAAATAAAATTCATGTTACAAAATTGCAGAAATGAATAATATAAAGTTGGGAACTAGATACATACAAACCCAGATATTTAGTTCAATGACCACTGCTTGTCAAAGTCAATTGGAAGGAAAAATATGATGCAAGATCCTCAGGGAATGAGTAATGAGTAAGTTGAAATATAAATTAGGAAGGAGAGTAGTCAATACTTCAAAACTTAAACTACCCCACATTTCTCTTCAAAGTTCAAATAACTATGAAATATGTTAATTAAACTTGAAACATTTTATGCCTTATTTATTTAACTTTTAGACATGAAAATACATATTATATTCTAGTATATGATGGAGTGCTGAAAAGTTCCTGACCTTAAGGGTATTATGAAAGGCCCAACCTTCAGTGTTCTTTTACAGGGCTTAGAAAAACTGAAGGACTGCTGCAAAAACAGAATCTGAGAGGAAAATATGTTGAATTAAATCATAATTAACTGATCCACCTGTATTTTCTTTTACCCAAAGCCAGAAACTTTTCAGCACCCTCTCATAAAGCCTATGTAGAAGCAAACTACTCAGTAGTTCAATTTATTAAGAATCTATACACTTAAACAACTTACTTCACTTTCCTGTTGGAAAAATATATCAGAACATCTTGAAATATTTCTTGTGAAAGGCTAGTGTCCTATCCTGGATGAAATTTACTTTTTTGTTTAATGTGATACAGAGTTTAAGCACTGGCCCTTACGAAACTGTCCCCTTGCCATGGCTAGTGGGGCTATTTATATAATTGTATTATAAAACTGAGATCACACTCATAGTTATGTATAATAATTGTTTCTATGCTATGTGTGGCGGTGGAGAGTATAACCAAGTTTAGTTGTTTAAAATACATTTCTTTGTAAACAGAATCAGTCAGAAATATAATGCAATACAATGAAAAATACTTGAGAAAAAATAAGTCCCTCTGCAATGATAAATATAGGAAAAAAAAATTTTTTTTGAGATCTATGCATGAGATGAAAAAAATAAAGAATTATTACAATTATTCACAGATGTTGTACTTCAAACTTGAAATTCAATAGGAAAATTTAATGCTGGAGGAAATGGATTATTGCTCAATGGTATTCTTTTGTCAGTGTTAATAGCAGAGTCTATTTAAAATTTAAACACCAGATGTACATTAGTGAATGAATGAATGCAAGGATTTCCATCAGAAAATTAGAAACTTCACAAAATTTTGCACAAGTTTTATGAAATAGCAACAATCGAGAATAAAGGAATTCAGTCAATGTGCACTACAATGCCTCAGCTGAAATGACAAAATATATCTCATATCACATGCATGTAAGTATGCATATTGCTTAGAAAAGGAAGGGCAGTGCCCAGAACCTTTGCAGGCCATTCAAGTGACCAGATCAGGTTAACAGTCACTGAGTGTTTCTATATATTTTGGCTCACTACATATGTTAGTTTGAACATCTGTAAAGTAACATCTGTAAGAGTGTTGGACAGCCAAATCTCCCATAAGTTACGCCCTACCTTCTTAAAAGAAGGTATGCAACTAGACATTGTAGTTCTAGATAAAGTATGTCTGAAGAAGAAAATAGGATGAGATGATCACTGCTAGTAAGCATTTAATTGTAGGCCTGTTGGATCAAGGCTAACAGACTTGAATGAGGTTAAACAACAATTTAGGTGAAGTCACACATTTGCAAGTTGAGCACAGATGGAGATGGAATAGAGTTTCTTAGTTCAGAGGAGCTGATACCATTCTGGTAGTGGTAGAAGGGACAAAGAGAAAAGACCAGCACAGCTGTGAGCTCATCATTGTATAATGAATTGGTGAGTGATTCTTAGCCATTTAACTGAATAGCCATCTGTGAAAGTGATTAGGATGCCTGTGTATAACAGCATTGATTGACATGCCAGATATGGGAGTAGAAATCTCATATGGGTCTTACTTGAGCACTGTAGACGGTCAGCAAATCGGAAGCACTAAAGTATTTCCTGATCTTCAACAGGAAACATAATCTTTGGCATGCAGTTTCAGCAAAATTATAAATGCAAGGTCACTGTGAGAAATGAGCAGAGGCTTAGCATTGTTAGTATTAGCTGTGTGTTGTTTATTCCTAAGAAAGATATGTCAGACAATTTTCTTGATAGGTAGAGTGACTGCTTTTTGCTGTTGGTGAAGGAGGTATGATTAAAAAGTTCCAGTTGGAAACAAAATGCAATGCTTTTGTATGGAGGGATCTTTTCTGTTTGGCTACCAAGGTTTCAAAAATTAAAGTTTATGTAAAATTTTTTAATTTGGTACATCAATGTAGTTTTCCGAGCTGAATTGCTGGAGTTATTTCACTTCTTCCAGAAAAATTTTTTTAAAAGTTATAGAGGTTTGAAGTTTGATCCTTTTCACTCAGTTAGGAAATAAAATTTGGAAGCTGTCATTTTGTGCGTGACAATACATTTTGTCAATATCCTGAAAATAGCATGTATTGTCACTATTTGTATTTTACATGCAGAAAATGAGTAAACACATCTTTCGTAGTTTTAAGTACTCAATATGCATTTAATGCAGGTCTCCATCATAAATGCAAGGCTACCAGAGCTTGCTGCCATAATCAAACAGAACGATAAAATTTCCAGGTGGGTAACACAGTAGAACAAAGCATCAACAAGTGGTTTCAGTATATTTGTCAACATGTGCTTTCTCACAGAAAAGAGTTAAATGTGTGTGGCTAATGAGTGGCTAAAATTACCCAAATTTTTCAAACTTTAATAGCTAATAACTCTTTATTTATTGATTTATAGTGAAAATGATTTTCATGGTACTGATTATCCTATAAAGTGTATCATTACACTGAATATGAAATCAATTCGAACACAAATTGAAACTGACAGCTAAATGGAAAAGATCCGTATGGAGAACACTAATGTGCAGAAAGCTAAGAAGGAAAAGTATGGGATATTAAACTGAAAGTTATTGTACACCACAGTTGATAGAGTGTGGTTGGCACTCCGTCGCTTACGATGTCAAGGGTTCCAGTTGATCCAATTAATGGAATAGCCTGCTCGTGAAATTAACGTGCAAGTGGCTGAGCACTCCACAGACACGTGTACTCTTAACGTAGTTCTCGGGGAGTTTCAGCGTGTCACAGAGTGTGACAAGGCTGGCCCTTTGAAATACAGGTACAACAGAAACAGGAAGAAAGAGTGAGAGAAAGTTGTGGTGAAAGAGTACAGCAGGGCTCGCCACCATCCCCTGCCGGAGCCTTATGGAACTTTAGGTGTTTTCGCTCAATAAACACTCGCAACGCCCGGTCTGGGAATCGAAAATGCGACCCTACGACCGCGAGTTTGCTGCCCTAACCACTGGGCCACTGCGCCTTCACTGATAGAGTGTAGGCCAGGAAGAATTTTAACACCTGCTGCATTGGGGTGATTTAATATATATATTCAAAACATGAAAAACAGATTTCCCATAGATGTGCAATTTTACTAGACACAGTTGAAATTCAGGAGATGTTAAGAGAAACAACATAGTTTGCATTGAAATTTTCAGGGGCAAGAAATCATTTGTGCATAAGGGAGCAGAATAAATCTATGGAATATCTGTTTACCATACTAGTGGATAGAAAGTGGAATGATTGTTTATGACTGATTCCATCATCATCTCAAGGTTTTAAGTAAGGATGATAGGTTGGTAGTCAGCAGAGTCAGTGAAAATGAAATACACTAACAAAACACTGAAGAGAAAGAAAGCTCAAAGAGTTTGGAAGGATAAGAGCTAACTCTGGAGTAGACTGACTATAGATATTGGAAGGAATAGTCAGAACTGATTCAGTCTGTTGGTATGGAGAAAGAGTTTTTGCATGTAACAAATGTGGCAGAGAAAGGAGTAAAATGGAAAAGAGAAGTTTAGGTAGGGAGTTGTTATGAGTATGAGTGAGTAGTTGCAATGGACAGCAAATAACATGGCTTTATTAACTACTTACAGGGCCATCTTCATTGTGTAGTTGGTGGAAGAATTATACAGAGTAAGTTTTGTATCTTTCTTGGCAAAGGAACAGCCAACTAGCTGCAGTTTGAAGGTGAGAGAGCTTATAAATTGTGCAATTCATAAATGCACTTACACTTTCCTAATGATAATTTTGCAGGAGTTGTGATGTTCAGTAAACACTTTCCAGTTTGTAATAGAAGTTGACTTCTTCCAGATATATGTAGACATAAATATTTATAGCTTGCAATGCATGGATGTTCTGTAGAATTGAAAGAACAGACAGGTGATCTGATAAAAATGATGGCTATTTATGTTTATATATTTACATATGTAGTAGTATTAGCATTAACAGAGCAAGAGGCAATGTTAAACAAGCTCATATCTCTGTGCAGCTTCAACTCCAGAAGGAAGTTAATTCACTTTTATGCTGCTAATTTTCATGGGAAAGGAATAACCTTCATACCATCCTATTTACTTTTCATTAGAATATAATGTTCACTTTAGGAATTAAGAGGATAGATAGGATTTTCAGTCAAACCAATACACAATGATTAAACAAAAAATGTTTTTGGTAAACATACATTTATACATAAACACAGTTATAGAGACAAACATAGGTCCACAATAGCCTGCAGGCACTGCTGAGTGGTTATAGCATTGCTTTGTAACCATTTGGTTTCAGGCTCTATCCCACTGTATAGCACCTTGGGGGCAGGTGCCTACTACTATAGCCCTGGGCTGACTGATGCTTTGTAAGTGGAATTGGTAGGCAAAAACTGTATGGAAGGTGTGTGAGCATGCGTGTGTGTGTGTGTGTGTGTGTGTGTGTGTGTGTGTGTGTGTGTGTGTGTGTGTGTGTGTGTGTGTGTGTGTGTGTGTGTGTGTGTGCATATAAGTATGAATGTCAATATTCCAATGACTGAGCAAAACAGTGATGCCATATTTATATTCCCTGTAAATTATATATCCTGTAACTGTCCCTTTAAAAAGGCCTATAGAATTTAAGGACCACCAGCAAGAAGACCATCCAACTACAAAAATGCTGCTTCAAATAAGTCTCTAGCCAATATATCCCAGCTTGGAAAAAAACAAAAACAACAAACAAAACAGACAAACATCTTTATCATTTTATATCCACTTTTCCATGTTGCTATGGGTTGGATGCATGTAAATGTTTTCCAAAAAATAGAATACTTTTCTCTGGATGTGATTAGTCAAAAGGTTTCAAAGAGAGTATATTAAGCATGATCTACATCTCAATGACTTTTCTGTCATAAACCTCAAGATGTTTAACAGAAGTACTAGACAAGTATTGGTTGCTTTTCCAAAAGATAATGGTTACTAAATGATATAGTGACAAAATTTCTTTAACCCTTTAGCATTTAAGCTGGCTATATCTGGCCCAAATATTCTACTTGTTTTCTGCTCAAGCCAACCAGATCTAGCCTATCACATCTACCCTATAAAGTCATTCTAAAAATATACAATCACATCATCAAAGTTTTAAAGCTATAAGATAATGCATGATTAATTCAAAACAATGTGAATAAATAACAAGCATTATTACATTTGGTAGAGTATTCTGAATGCTAAGGGGTTAGAGCATAACACCATTCTCTTTGTATTTAAGAAATGTTTCATATGTTTATTTCTTTAAGGCAAAAAGTTTGGTGTAGAGTACAAAGCCACTTTTTATAAAGATAATCCTGTGATATGTCCACACCAAAGGAGAAAATAAATGATGGTCTAAGTTTACCCCTAATAGGTCTGGTTTTATGAAGAGTCGGGGAGGTTTCTACTGAATATATTTTACTTGATTATAATGTACTGATATATAAATACAGAACATTCATACATTAATGGCTGCAGTATATTTACATATTCAGAAATGTGTTGAATTAAATTACATTGAAAAAGCAATATTTTCTTTTACACATCGTTAGTATAAGACTGGTAGCTCAGGTAGCATCAGCTAAGTAACCACTAAAACAAAAATTATGAAAATACAGGAGAAAATAGTAGCAAAAAGTGGAATATGTAAAAATATTTTGGAGGAAAATCTTTACGGAAAGACTATTAAAATATCAATTATTGAAAAAAAAGGAGAAATATGAGTAAAACATTTTAGTTCAATACTTTAAATTCTTTCAGAAACTGTTTTTGAAAGATGTTCAGATTTTTAGCTTTGATTCAAAGACAAACTAGAGAATATTATACTTTATGATTATAACAGTTAATGTTATTTAACTCCCACCACCAATCTATCAAATGTTTTGGAACAATATATGCACAACAAGCAGATCCAGTACCAATATTTTCCAGTTTTATGTAATTGCATTTTCATTAGAATTTCATCCATTTGCAATATAAACCAAAACAATTTTTCATTTCTAAAATATGGTGCTGAAGTGAAAATGTATCTGCCACTGAATGCTTAAGTTAAAACAATTGTAGAAAATAGCATCAGCAAGATTATGAGACCAAATCATAATTCTAAATGCAATATAAACCACAGTGAATAGTAATGTAGACAAACAGGAACTTCTCTCATAAAACAAGACTAAGTCATTCTGTAAAGCATCATATTTCAATATCAGAGCTATTAAGTAAATGTTTTAACTTTGCTACAAGTGGGACAAACAGAAGAGGAAAAGGGAAAGTAAAACATCAAAACCAAGAAGTGAAGAAGTAAAACGATTCTATGTCCATTTCTGTCACAGAAATATAACTCACTGAATAACAAATTATCCATAAATTGATTCAATTTATTTCCACTTTTTATGTTGCTTTCAGGAAGGAAGTAGTAAGGCAAAAGTCTGGAGATATAGACTTCATAGAATTATATGGAAGTTAGGTGAAGCTGATTGTTGTTAATTTTGAAATGCCTAGCAAAAACAGACAGACATGAGTAGGGTTCTAAAAATGTGTATTTCTGTAGAAAGATTTTGTATATTATTTAGTGGACAATATTAGATAATGGAATATAATAAGGACAATGAGATGGGGAGAATGATTTTTTTTTTTTTTTTTAAGTTTGGGTGCAGTTAATACATTCAGAAAAGAGGGCCATATTAACAATAAAAGGCTAATATTAATGGTAAAAGAAAACTGAACACATTAAATTAGTACAACAGATGACTGAAAACTGACAATGAAAAAAGTTTCCAAAATAACTAATATTAATATGTAGTCTTCTTATCAAATGTAACAGTGAATGATGGTAACATACTGTTCTGGATATGGATTAATACTGGGGTTGATTCTGGACTATTTTTGCTCATGACTGTTGTGGTTAAGAAATTCACTTCACAATTATGTAGTTCTGGGTTCAATCCCACTTTGCAGAACCTTGAGTTAAGTGACTTTCACTATAGCCTAAATATTCTTGTGAATGAAATTTGCTAAATGGAAATAGCAGGGGAAGCTCATCAGAGGGATTTTGTTCTTGGGTAGTAGACTAAATCTGTCAACCAGTTTAACAACAGTACTAGGCCCCTGGGTGACAGTAAAGTTCGCTTGGTTGCAAGCATTCAGACCAGGTCTCTCACATCAGAGAATAACTTCTTTCCTCCCAATCACAGAAGTCTCAAAAGGATCATGGGCATGGCTCTTTTGCCATTAATAAAAATAGAAAAAGTAAAGACATGCTTGAGTTTTTACAAAAATGTTGGCTATCCAGAATGAATGGCATAGTTAAAGATAATTATTGGGATAATAACTACAACATCTGCAATGCAAGAGTTTATCAACTGAAGCATGTACTGCGGTCCTTAAATTAACTGTGTTCAAAGATTCTCAATAGAACAGCTAAGATCTTAATTCAGAATGTTACATATAGAGAGTAATTTACTGTCACTTGGTGCTTAAAATCTTTAAAATAGCTAATATTAATCCACACCAAAATATTGAAACAAAATCTGTATTTAAATGATTTTAAGCCAACAGTAATTATAGCATTTCAGAGTTGGCAGACTCAATACATTGGACAAAATTCTTAGCATTTCTTCTGGTTCTTTACAACCTGAGCTCAAATCCTGCTGATGTAAACTCTGCTTTTCATCTCTTTGGGATCAATGAAACCAATCAAGTACTAAGGTTAATGTTATTGACTAAACACATCCCCACAAAATTACTTAGACTGTGCCAAAATTAGAAAAAGAAAATCTTAGTTGAACATATTTTCTTGTTATTGAGCCTAACACCAATCCCTTGATTGAGCGGAGTTATTCTGAAAAACATTCTAATTATCATCATCATCATCATCATCATCATCGTTTAACGTCCGCTTTCCATGCTAGCATGGGTTGGACGATTTGACTGAGGACTGGTGAAACCGGATGGCAACACCAGGCTCCAGTCTGATTTGGCAGAGTTTCTACAGCTGGATGCCCTTCCTAACGCCAACCACTCAGAGAGTGTAGTGGGTGCTTTTGTCTCAAGCATGTCTTTACTTTTTCTATTTTTATTAATGGCAAAAGAGCCATGCCCATGATCCTTTTGAGACTTCTGTGATTGGGAGGAAAGAAGTTATTCTCTGATGTGAGAGGTAAGAGGTATGTAGAATTAAGTTGATGAGTGTGTCCCATATTCTAATTTTTTTAAAAGATTGTAAGATGTGATGACAGATTTGACTTCTATTTCTAGCAGATCTGACAAGCAGAGGTTCCTTAAGTAGTCATATTGATATTCAGTTAAAATTAGAAAATCCAATTTTCAGATTTGTAAAAAGCTCACAATTTTCTCTATTACTATCATGGTGGTTTGAGTTAAAGATAACAGCTGGAATACATTTTCCTGTATTTTGTATTAGTTTTATGCTTTTCATGATTTAAGTGTGATGACCAAAATATCCTATTTTAAAAGATTCTTTATCTTTATTATAGTTCTACATCTTTTAACTTCATAAAAAGAAATCCACAACATAAGTGATGTTGTGGATTCAATCCTAGCCAATTTGAATTCATCACTGATTTCTGTCCATGACAAGGTCATTGGATTCACTAATAGTACATCAAGGTAAATCAGTTTCTCAAGATGGTGGGGTGAGGGGATGCACATTCCCACTAGAATGGTATTGCAATATTTTTGTTGGGTAACAAGGCAGCAAGCTGGCAGAATTGTCAGCATGCTGGACAAAATGCTCAGCAGGATTTCAGCTATCTTTGGGTTCTGAGTTAAAATTCTACTGAGGTTGACTGTCATTCATCCTTTTAGGGTAGATAGAAAAAGTACTAGTTGAACATTGGGATCAACTTAGCACTTCTCAGCCTTGTGCCAAAATTTGAAACCAATATTTTTGTGGGGCAAAATACTCCAGAATAGGGAGTACCAAGCGAATAAGACTTGTAACAAAGTTTTAATTAAAACCTCTTTTGAATATATATAACATGTATATATATATATATATATATATATATTACTAACTGTCTGTTCATGGTGGAAAAGTGAAGTGGGGTATGAGACAAAAATGGGTTTAACAAATGAAATGTATGACTTTTGCAAAGGTCCAACAAAGTAAACCTCTGAGCTTGATGTTTTTGATTCAAAAGCACAATCAGTGTTACATATCTGATCTCAAATTATGACCAATTAAAATTAGTCTTTTTTAAAACATAAAATGTTATCAAACTGAGATTCTGCTTACATTACCAGCTTATATGTGGTTATCTATATTAAACATGTTTAAATCCTAATTGTTATTTTATTCTGATAAAAAATTAATCCAGTCTTAAGATAAATTTCATGTTATTGTTGACAACAAGAATCAGCCCCTGGTGAGTAGAGCTATGATCAAATATATTCAAGTCATAACCATCCTGTCCATTTTTCAAGAAGAATAATATGTAGCAGCCTTGTTTTAGGTGACATTTTAGAGACCAGTAATCAGCCAGCCATTTTAGCTATTAAAACAGAAGTTGGCTTTTTTTTTCTTCTGTTGCTGATTTTAACTTGGCAACCATCATAAGTAAGCTGTCTTGGTTTGCTCTAACTCTGTCTTGACTGCATCAACTTTTTCAGCTGTCTCAAATCATCATGTCAGTATTTCCCAACTAGTGTTTCCTCCAGAACCTTAGGATTCTGTAAGAGGTTTATGAGGTTCTATGAGAAATTATTATAAATAAGTGGATTTTATGCAAATATAAGTTTTTTTTTTTTTTGTGAGTTTAATTTTATATTCATAATTTTTTATACCTGCAAAGCATATTCTCTTAGATAGTGAAACTCCCAATATCTGCAATTTGTAAGGAAACCATACAGGAAAAATGACCTATTAATAGGGAATTGCAGGGTAATTGGTTCTTAAATAAGGTCTTGGTAAAGATGTTTGTCTTTCTCTTTCATAAAGTTGAATTTTATAAAACAAAGATATATAATTTTTATGTAGGGTTCCCTAAGAAACAGAATTTATTTCAAATAGGAGTGGCTGTGTGGTAAGCAGCTTGCTTACCAACCACATGGTTCTGGGTTCAGTCTCACTGCGTGGCACCTTGGGCAAGTGTCTTCTACTATAGCCTCAGGCCGACCAAAGCCTCGGGAGTGGATTTGGTAGACGGAAACTGAAAGAAGCCCATCGTATATATATATATATATATATGTATGTGTGTGTGTATATGTTTGTGTGTCTGTGTTTGTCCCCCCAACATCGCTTGACAACCGATGCTGGTGTGTTTATGTCCCCATAACTTAGCGGTTCGGCAAAAGAGATCAATGGAATAAGTACTAGGCTTACAAAGAATAAGTCATGAGGTCAATTTGCTCGACTAAAAGGTGGTGCTTCAGCATGGCCACAGTCAAATGACAAACAAGTAAAAGAGAATAGCAAAAAGGTTGAGAAACACTGCATTATATTGATAAACTTTTTTTGTATTGTTTATTTCTACCACTTTAAGATTACATGTGTTCTATACTTTTTCTTTACTGCTTGCCAATACCGAGTTGTACATATTGACCTCATAAATAATAAAATATGTATAAATATTTTTTATAAAAGTTATTCAATGCAATATGTAAAAATATGGACATACATTCTAACATGAACTTTGCCTTGATTGAAGTTGTAAATTAAAATGTTATATTTTCCCAAATCCTTTATCATCATCATCATCGTTTAACGTCCGCTTTCCATGCTAGCATGGGTTGGACGATTTGACTGAGGACTGGTGAAACCAGATGGCTACACCAGGCTCCAATCCGATTTGGCAGAGTTTCTACAGCTGGATGCCCTTCCTAACGCCAACCACTCAGGGAGTGTAGTGGGTGCTTTTACGTGTCACCCGCACGAAGGCCAGTCAGGCGGTACTGGCAACGGCCACGCTCAAAATGGTGTATTTTATGTGCCACCCGCACAAGAGCCACGCCAGGGGCACTGGTAACGATCTCGCTCGAAAATACTACGAAGGCCAGTC
>NC_068984.1:38490781-38495408 GCF_001194135.2 Octopus bimaculoides
TCCTTTATCATCATCATCATCGTTTAACGTCCGCTTTCCATGCTAGCATGGGTTGGACGATTTGACTGAGGACTGGTGAAACCAGATGGCTACACCAGGCTCCAATCCGATTTGGCAGAGTTCATAAACAAAAACAATACCTACAACCTTCATATACTACCCAATCTTTATGTGCTATAAGGTCGATAAGAGGGGGGGTATAAGGTCACAGGCAGTGTTCGCGGAAGATGATTTAAAAGACTTCCGGTACTGGTGGGAGGGCGTGCGTACCGCGGGCTAATGGAGCTTCGGCGTGGGTTCTATTAGCATAGAGATTCCAGTACGAAATGGTGGTGGAGTTGGAAAGCGAGCTGGTTATATATATATATATTATATATATATATATGCATGCATATATCATCATCATCACTATATATATATATATATATACAGGGTGTTCACAAAGCCTGGGTACATGAGGATTAACACACACCTTAAGAAATTATTATTTCTTACATTTAATTGTTTATGCTATGATTTTTATTTACTCCATGTACGCAGACCGCGCGTGTGCGTGCGTGCGTGCGTGTGCGCGCGCATCAAAATCTCCTAACCCTCCAATAAGTATCACCCTGGCCATAGATTTCATGTGGGGGACAATCATGCAATACCAGCATATGTTATAATACGAGCAGCAAAACTGTCATAAACCAAGAAGCCATGTTCTGTTCTACACTCATAAACCATGTGTTGTGTAATTATAATTGAATTACTATACCAACAAAACCGGAAATGGTTTGCTTTCTGTTAGTCAGTAGGAAATAAAAGGGGAAATAAAATATAATTAATTATTCTTGTCATCTCTTTGAATATTCCTTTTGATTTCCACTGTAACCCAGTGTGTTATCGCTTGCATCTTTTTTTTTTTTTCCAGAGACGGTAGGGTATGACATAAGGGAAGTTTGGCAAGTAATTCAAAGGATTCAAGTGACCATATACATGCTCATTGGCATGTTAATTCAATTGTAGATAATATTGTGGGTCCAAAGCATTTTCATAATTTTGTTAATGTCCATGCTTGTTGTCAGACTTTTAGTTAGCCTTTGTTTCATTCACTATGAATAATATATAGCTTTCCTTTCATCACTCACAAGTTATGCTAATGGTTAAAGAAAAAAGAAAAAACAGTAACGCGTATCATATATGATGCATATACATCAGGGAAATATGTTGTGTATCACAAGTGATACACAGGACAGGTAAAGTTTCCCTAGACATTGCATACAGATATGTGGTTTCTGGCTCTACCCTGGTAATATGTCATCTAGTAATTAAAAGGTAACAAATTTTTCACCTGTGCTTTAAGAAATATATAACCTATGTTTCTGAGTGTACTTCACTTTTTTCAAAAGTGTGCTTAGCATTCATCAACAGTGCATGGCATCTTGAGCAAGTGTATTCTACCATAGCCTTGGGTCGACCAATACTTTTTGGGTGGAATTTGGTTGACATAAGTTGTGTGGAAACCTATCACACACACACAAATATACATACATACACACATATATATATTTATATATATATATATGTACACACACACACACACACACACACACACACACACACACACACACACACACACACACACACAGGGAAGGCTGTGGGGCAATACGTTTGCTTCCCAACCATGTAGTTTTGGGTTTGGTTGTATCTCATGGCACCTTGGCAAGTGTCTTCTACTATAGCCCAGGGCCAACCAAAGCCTTGTTTGTGAGTGAATTTGATAGATGGAAACTGAAAGAAGCTTGTTGTGCATACACACATACGCACACACCTGTGTGCATGTCTGTATTTGTTCCCACCACTGCCTGGCAACTAGTGTTGGTTTGTTTACGCTCCTGTAACTAGCGTTTAAGCAAAAAGAGACTGATAGAATTTGACTAAACCCTTCGAGGCAATGCCTGTCCTAACATAGCCACAGTCTTATGAGTGAAGCATGTAAAAGAATAAAAGAATAGTTTCACTGCTGCTGAAAGATGTAAATGTCAGGAAAAAAAAAAAAGGAAAAAAGATACTCTGTCATGTTTATATTCCATCAGAAATCTGAGTTGTATAAACACTCCCTTGTCACTCTCCTCATTGGAAATACAGTAAACCTGTGATTGGCCCATTGGAAACCTATGACCAATGATTCTATTGCTTATAGAATGCAACAATCTATAATAACTTATTCCTTTCACTTGCAATGTATATTATGAAAACAATTTCAAAACTGATCTTAATAATACAACACAAACTCTAAATGAATAACTATGGAATTTCTGTTACCTAGAAATATTCCATTGAGGCAAATATATTTTTTGCAATATTTTCTTTGATCAATTAATAAATATTACAAAAGCTGTCTTTCTGTCATAAATTTTAAATTCAATGTAATTTACAAAAGCCATTTTGCAACTGCTACATTTTAACAAACAAAAGAAAAAACAATCATGAATTTGTAGACAAAATGCAAAGTACAAGATACAATACAAATATAAAATAAGGAAAAGTAGAGAAAAATTGGCAAAAACCTGCAAACAAAAATTGTTAAAAAGCCAAAGGAGAGGTAAGTAGGCTCTTTCATATCCAAATTCAAGTGGGAATCTTTCTTTACAATACAAATATCTCTTGCACTTCAGTCATTTTTTCTATGATGTCAAGCATTTTATTTTAACAGGATATAACCTCATATTTATAGAACACTTGTTTGTCCTTGCTTAAATAAAATAAAACACTAAGATAGGTAGCTCAGCCTGCCTGTCTCTCTCTCTCTCTCTCTCTCCATCACCATAGTTATAATTAATGAGCAACCACTTCAAATGATTAGCACTGAGGATAATATCAGCAAGAATATAAAGATACAGGAAGAGACTTCATTTCAGGAGTGTTGACACATATTTTACTACAGAACAACACTTTGTGAAAGGAGGTTACCAACTTCTGGTAAAGGAATAACAGGCTACTGCTGTTGCTTAGGCCCTAAGTTAGGCCACATTAAACAGGTCTGTGATCAAAGGAGTTTCAGCTGTAGTCATCCCCTTTTCTAATCAGATATAGGGTATCTATCAAAGACAGGGGTTCCTAAACTAGGATAAATTTACCCACAGGCATTAAATTTTGTTTACCTAGGGAGTAAATTCACTAATTCTGGATTTGTACATTTTTTAAAATTTCAATTATAATTTTTTAAATCTAAAGTTGAAAATATAATTTGAAGGAAGCTTGTGCGTGTGTGCGTGTGCGTGTGCGTGTGCGTGTGCGTGTGTGTGTGTGTGTGTGAAAAATTTTTTCTATCATTTTTTTTATTTAAATAATCTGTACTGTATATTTCTAAATTAGGCTACTCCATTAGCCAACATGGCAATTAGAAAGACGGTTTGGTAATTGTTAAGTGCTACTATTATTGTTAATTGAGCTGAAGACTGAACTCAAATTACTGAACAAAGAGTGGGAGTAAATTTACTTTCAAAAAGTCATGTAGTTAACAAGCTCAGTTTGCAACCAATATGGCTTTGGGTTCAGTCCCACTGCATAGCACCCTGAGCAAATGTCTTCTGCTATTGCTCAATGTTGATCAATGAATTTGGTATGTGTGTGTTGTATATGTGTCTGTTCTCTCCACTGCTTGACAATTAGTGCCAATTTGTTTACATAGCCATCACTTGCTGGTTTGGCAAAAAAAAAAAAAAAAAAATGACCAATAGAATAAGTACCAGACTTATAATTACTGGGGTCAATTTGTTAAACTAAACCCTTCAACGTGATGCCCCAGATAGCTACAGTCCAATAACTGAAACAAGCAAAAGAAAGTAAAAGAAAAAAGGTATATGAAAGAAAAGCATTTAGAAACTTGATCTCGACAATTATCAAATGTGACCCTCTTTTTTGTAAGACAGTAGGTTGTGATTTGACAAATTTTGTTATTACTTCTAGCAGGCTAAGTAACTACAAAGTAGATCTCTTGTTGGCTCTAATGGGCAATAAATTGTTTTATCTTTTATCTTTTACTCGTTTCAGTCATTAGACTGTGGCCATGCTGGAGCACTGCCTTGAAGAATTTATTTTAGTCGAATGAATTGACCCCAGTACTTATTTTTTAAAGCCTGGTACTTATTTTATTGTTCTCTTTTGCCAAACTGCTAAGTCACAAGGATGTAAACATACCAACACCAGTTGTCAAGCAGTGGTGGAAGACAAATACAGACAGAAAAACACACACGACGGACTTCTTTCAGTGTCCATCTACCAAATCCATTCACAAGGCTTTGGTTGGCCCAAGGCTATAGTAGAAGACACTTGCCCAAGGTGCCACACAGTGGGACTGAACCCAGAACCATGTGGTTGGGAAGCAAGCTTCTTACCCCACACCCATGCCTGCACCTACTCTTTTACTCTTTTACTTGTTTCAGTCATTTGACTGCGGCCATGCTGGAGCACCACCATTAGTCGAGCAAATTGACCCCAGGACTTATTCTTTGTAAGCCTAGTACTTATTCTATTGGTCCCTTTTGCCAAACTGCTAAGTTACAGGGACATAAACACACCAACATTGGTTGTCAAGCGATGTTGGGGGGACAAACACAGACACACAAACATATACACACAC
>NC_068984.1:38495418-38506481 GCF_001194135.2 Octopus bimaculoides
ATATATACACACGATGGGTTTCTTTCAGTTTCTGTCTACCAAATCCACTCCCGAGGCTTTGGTCAACCTGAGGCTATAGTAGAAGACACTTGCCCAAGGTGTCACGCAGTGGGTCTGAACCCAGAACCATGTGGTTGGTAAGCAAGCTACTTACCACACAGCCACTCCTGCACCTAAAGTTTTTTTTTTCTATAGTGGTGCTGCTGGTTTCAGCCATGAAATATATCATTTTGGTTTAGTCAAGAAGAATGGGCAGTATCAATGACCTTTGTAGACCTTTCAAAACTTGTGAAATTGATGCAGTTGATATTTAAGTGGATGTCTGGAGGAAAATTGGAAGAAAAAGAATTCCAGAGCGTTCACATTCTTTAGAGAAAGGATTTGGGAAAAGTGGTTGGCATAGGGCCTGAAGAGTGAAATACAGCATGACTGATGAGAAGAAGATTCATTGAAAATAAGTAAAATGTGGAAACAATTGGACTAAATCATTAAGTGCTAAGTGTTTTGGCTATTAGTAACCTTGATAAGTTTTAGTCTCAAATTTAGTCCATTGCCCTCAATAGCCTGTCCTGCAGAAGCTTCCTGTCCTCCTCTAAATTATACATCTTTACCTTTTTGTTGTCATTAAATGCTTCAACAGGTACTTCTCTAAATTTCTGACTGTTCAGTAAAAGACCATTAAATTCCTGAGCAGAAATGCTTGGATTTCTTCAACATCCAACATCTTCAATAACAACAGTGCTTTGTAATGGTTTATCCAAGAAGAAAAGACTGTACCCATTTATTTCACTGGTTTTGGTAATTCTGTTAAGTTAATGTAGTTGTTTTGGATAGCTGTAAGCTGACAGCTGTTGGAAAAACATGAACAGAGATGGAATTTCAGCAGGATAAGAGGTTTTGGAAAGAGAAGGAAGCACTGAAGTTGATGTTGAGGATAGCGTTGCTGACAGAGCTATTTATTATCAGTGCATTGACAAAAATAGCTAAAAATATTTAGCTTCATCTTTGTTCCAAATGCAAATTTCTAAGCTAACTTTGCCTTACATCCAAGGGCTGATAAAATAAATATTAGGTTTGAAGTAGGATCAAATCAACTGACTACTCAATCTATGGCCTTGTAGCATTGGAAGGAATCAGTGTTGTCATCAGTGTACAGAAGCTTACTCTATATATTTCTACAGTTTTCAGATTGTAGTCATGCTAGGGTATCAACTTCAAGGCTTTTAGTTGATTATATTGACCCTACTGTAATATTGGTTTTCCAGATATTATTCATTAGAAATATGTTCATGATCTATTACATAATTAAGTTGCTGTGATGTTTTAAATATAAGAATATCCAGGTTAAGTGAAATTTCTAATCATTAATAATAATTTGATTGCAAATAGAATGATATGGGGTGCCTGTATTTTTCTTCATCTTTACTATTCCACCTACCCCTACCATTGATCAGTAGCATTCCACCAACCTTTCTTTTCTTCTATGGTGTACAGACCCCACCCCTGCCAAATATATATACATATATATGTAAACACATAAACACACATTTCTACATGCACGTGTGTGTGAGTGAGTGTGCATGTAGCATGTGAGTGAGTGAGTGTGCAAGTTAGTGAGTGTGCATGTAGCATGCGAGTAAGTGTGCATGTAGCGTGTGAGTGAGTGAGTGTGTATGTAGCGTGCGAGTGAGTGAGTGTGCATGTAGCGTGCATGAGTGAGTATGCATGTAGTGTGTGTGAGTGAGTATGCATAGTGTGCATGTATGTATGTGTATGCATGCATGCGTGTGTATATGCATGTGCACACGTGTATGCATATGTGTGTGTGTGTGCTTGCATGTAGAATGTATTTGCAGTGTTGGCAGACAAACATCAATGCCAATTATCCTTCACAGGAATGGCAATGTACCTTTCTGCATTCCAGTAGGAGTTACTAGGCCTAAGAATTTGTGGGATGAGGTGGATATGGCAATATATTGAGCAGTAATACTAGAAATTATTTGGACAAAACCTTAGAACAATCCCAATCAATATAGGCACAATGAAAGGTAGGTCTGGTGAGATTGTTGAAATGGTAGAATGGAGGCATACAGATGTGTACTGTATGGAAGAAGTATGACAGGAGAATCTCAGCCAGACTTCTCATGGGCAAGGAACAAAGATATAAATTTTTCTAGGTAGTGAATAGTAATGATGTGGGAGGTGTAGGCATACTTTTAGCAGAGAAATGAATAGATAAGGTGACTGAGGTAGTAAGAGTGTGATAGGATTAAGCTTTGGCTAGTCTTGGAAAACATGACAGTAACATTTATCTCTGCATATGTTCCTCAATTGGGACTGGCAGATAAAGAAAAGGACCAATTTTATGAGGCCTTTTGCAGAGAGATATTTTATCATCAAAGTTGGTGACTTCAATGGGCATATTAGGCAGCAATTTGATGGATTGCAGAATGTACATGGAGACTATGGCTTTGACCCTTGCAATGAGAAGGGAATATGGCTCTTGAAATTCTGTAATGCAAATGACTTAATGATCTGCAATTAAAAAAACCAATCAGTCACCTGATTACCTAGGAATAGAAAAATGCTTGTGAATGCAAAATCCTTGTCAGGTGAAGAATGTACAACCCAAAAGAGTAGCTAGTAACTTCAGACTCAGCGCAAGAAGAACTCAGAGATGCAAACAGTCTATAAGAGAAAGTTATGGAAGCTTAAAGCTTCAGTGAACAGTCACAAATTTTGACAAGTACTAGTTGAAGTATTTGACAATGAGAAGATGGTAAAAACATAATTTAGAGGACAGGAAGTTCCTGCAGGACAACAGACTAAATCTGAGGCTGGTGAAAAGGTTCCAGCCAGACCAAGGATATAATGTACACACACACCTGATGAACTTCCACCTACTAAATTTCATTCATGAGGTTTTAACCAACAAGAGATAATAATAGCATACATTTGCCCAAAGTTCTGCACAATGGCAGTGATTCCAGAATGTGATAGCAAAGCAAAAATATTTAACCACATGGCCATGTTATTTTTTCCCTTTTTGTAATTAATAGAGACATTAAAAAAGTAAATAATAAAAAAGAGTGAAATAAATGTTTTCTAGTGTTTAGTTCTGTTTCTTGATGTTCTGGGTTCAAATCCAATCAACTACGGTTAAACTTGCTTTTCAGCCAAGCAGACTTGATAAAATAAGTACCAATCATGTTCTAAGATAAAATTCAGTCAACCATACTCTAATAAATTTGTTGCTTTGAGCCTATATTCATCATCATCAATCAGTGTTTCATAGCACCAAGGGTCATTGATAACTTGCATTTGCTCAAATTTAAGATGATAGTTAGCAGTAAGTATAACTGTAGGAGTAGATATAATCCAAGTAGATTGAAGTCACATGAAATGAAGTACCTTACTCAAGTCCAAGAATTGAACCCATGGCATAGTAATTATGAGCTGAATGACAACCTCATGCCTTCAAGTGCCAATATTAGAAATCATTACATTTATTAATAGCCTTCAAGTCACTGGGACACAGCTTGAACGACTGTTTTCATGTGATTCAAAGGAAGATACACAACACTAACTTCCTGCTGCCTCTTTTAGGCTTATCAGAGCATTTCTGCTTATCACTATTAGAATATTTGTCAGTTATATACCTCCAAACTCTTCACCCTTCACTGTGTACAATGGAGTTTTCAGCTATCTGGATTAAACCAATAAAATTTTAAAATTCTTTAACAGTACAGCTGGTAGTAGGAAGTTGGTTGGGAAACAAACTTTTGAAGCTCTTAATCACAAGGCCAGCACTCTACTAAATATGAGTCAATGTTTCATTCATTGTATTCTAATGCCCATTTTGGAAAGTGTTTAAGCAATAAAAACACTAAAACATTTATACTAACATGAGACAATATGCACAGAAATTATGAGTCATCCAGCTCCTCTTCAGTTTTTAATTAGTCTCTCTAATCTTAACCATTCCAATACCAGTAATGATACAAACATATAAAAATTGATGAGGGGATAAAAATGATACTGTATCCAACACCTCCACATCACTTGTAATTGCAGTTACTCCTAATTTCTTAATTTTCTTTTCTTCCATCCAATCATCAAATGATTCTAAAAGCTTACATATTACATCTGATTTTCTGGTGCTAAGTGAATGGGATGTAAACCTGTCTCTTGATCTCTCGGTAGGGCTGCAGTCTTGTACATACTATTTCCAAAGGATCTGACAGAAATTCCTGACAGCTAGATCAAGTACAGAATATAGAAAGTTGTGTACTTCTCAAATAATTACTCTAGAATTGAACTCAATATCGAGATGGCAGTTATTTTTTTTTATTTAGGTTCTTTTGTCAAATAATACTCACAAAGTATTGTCAACCCATGATTATAGTCGATGACATTCCCCAGAGTGCCATATATTGGGGATGAACCAGGGACCATGTGGCTGCAAAAGAAACCAATTAACCACAGCCATTTCACTTCTATCACTCAGAAACTAATGACATGAGAATATCTTATATATTTTTGCATCAAAAGAAGAAAAGTACACTTCATGAAAGTTGATTCACTGACTTGGTTTCAATTCCCAGCTGTAGTGATTTCATTTCACTTATGTTAATCATGCCTGTGAGGTCCACAAGACTTTCATTTCTCTTATAGACGATGTAAAGAATCAATAATGTTAACAAGGGAGAATACACAGACGTTCAAGATAATTTCACTAACTGGGGTTAAAGGTTAAGACAGCTGAAGCTAAGGAGAAACACAAATGTTATTCTCTTCAGCAAAGAAGAGAAAATAATATTTCTTTTTTAGAACTAAAGATGATAAAGAAATTTACAATTCTACCAGTTTCCTCTACTTAAAACGGAGATATTAAACATATATAGATATTTATATAATAATATTTTCTTTTACACAAAATATCCACAGCTAGTGGCTGACATGGTGGAAAAAATAAACAGTTTGAATTAATTGGATAGCACAATTCAAAGTGTTTTTTTTTACAGACGGAAACAAGTGTAAGCATAGATCAATGTAGCACAAAAACTGTGCTAAATGACACTAATGGAGATTTAAGACAGAGAGGCTGGGCTGAATGTAAAGGAAGCTGTTAGACTCATTCCTGTAGTTAGTGCCAACACCAGATGTTACAATAATCAGCGGTAGGATCACATATGATAATTTCAGGTATTGCTTAAAGTTTATAGTCTGTATATAGGAATGGGTAAAAAAGGTTTTTTATGAAGCCAGCAACACCACTGATACCATCTCCACTACCACAACCATTGCTGCTACCAACAAATGTGTGAATATCTATGCTTAATATTCTGGAGAGGATATTGATTATCAGTTTTTCTTCTCCAAATAATTCTTTCTATTATTGGCACAAGGCCTGAAATTTTTTGGTAGGAGGAGATAGTTGATTACATAGACCCCAGCACTTGATTGGTACCTACTTGATCAACCCTAAAAGGATAAAAGGTAAAGTTGACCTCAGTAGAATTTGAATTTAGAACATAGAGCTGGAAGAAATACTGTTAAACATTTTGTTTATTATTATTATTAAAGCTCACTGCTTTAATAATAATCTTTTCTACTATAGGCATAAGGAATGAAATTTTGGGGGAGGGGATAAGTCGATTACATCAACCCCAGTGCTTGACTGGTACTTAATCCCGAAAGGCAAAGTTGCCCATGGCAGAATTTGAACTTAGAGTGTAAGGATGAAATGCTGCTAAGCATTTTGCCCAGGGTACGAACAATTCTGCCAGCTCACCACCTTAAATAATGATTATAATAACAGTACTTTTCTACTATAGACACAAGGCCTGAAATTCAAAAGGTGTGGGATAGGCAATTACATCAACCCCAGTGCTCAACAAATACTATGTCATTGGTCCTGAAAGAATGAAAGGCAAAGTCAACTTTAGCAGAATTTGAACTCAAAATGTAAAGACAGGTGAACTGCTGTAAAGCATTTTGTCCAATGTACTGACGAGTCTGCTACTTCACTGCCTTAATAATAATTATAATAACAATTTTTGGCCACAAGGACCCAAGACATTGGGGACAGTACAGAAGGTGAAATACACAGGAAAACAAGAACAAAGGATTTATAGATTAAAAGGCTGAGATTAACAATAATACCAAAGACACATAAATAAACATGCAATAATAAACAGTAAAGAATAAAATAAAAACAAGGAAAGGATCCACAAAATGTGAGTTTTCTAACATAAGCACAAAATCAGAAATTTACAGGGCAAGTGTACATTATTTACAACTGACAGATATTTGTACTCATCTTTTTTGTTGTTAACACAACATTTCGGCTGATATACTCTCCAGCCTTCATCAGGTGTCTTGGGGGGAAATTTCGAACCTGGGTTCTCGTTCCTAAGGTATTTTTCGATATTATTATTATTATTCAGGTCACTGACTGGAATCGAACTCAGAATCTTGGGGTTAGTAGCCCGTGTTCTTAACCACTACGCCATATGACGTAATGGTTAACCACGGGCATATGGCATAGTGGTTCAGAGTGCGGGCTACTAACCCCAAGATTCCGAGTTCGATTCCAGGCAGTGACCTGAATAATAATAATAATAACAACATCAAAAAATACCTTAGTAATGAGAACCCAGCTTCGAAATTTCCCCAAGACACCTGATGAAGACTGGAGGGTATATCAACCGAAACGTTGTGTTAACAACAATCAAGATGAGGAAAAATATCCATCAATTGTAAGTCATGTACATAATTCCTCATCTCTTAAATATAGAACTGTATTACAGGGAAAGGTTAATTGATTTTATCAACCCAACTACTTAACTGGTCCTTGATTTCGTCTACCCCAAAAGGAAGTGAAATTTATGTCAGCAGGATCTGAACAACTGATTTTGCTAATACACCAACCTTACAAAAAAAAAGTCTTTACACTAATAATTTCAGCCATCTGTCATCATATCAATAATAGGAATTTCTAACAATGCTAACACCCACACATTTGTTTTTGATGGGAGACAGGCGGTGTAGAAATAATTACATCAATTCCAAAATTCCAGAATCGGCCAACACCACCACCCTCCTGATAACTGCTTTTAATTTAGCCACAAGGGTGGTCATTTTGAGAGGCATGGCAGTTACATTAGTATTTTGACTGGTACTTTATTTTATTGAACCCAAAAGGATAAAAGCAAGCTTGAATGTGAAAAAGCCAGAATAAATATCATTAAAGCATCTTGTCCAATGTTCTAATGATTCTGCTATTCCACTGCCCTTAATCTTTTAGTATTCAAACCGGCCATATTTGACCAAAATATTCTTCCTGTTTTATGTTCAAACTGGTCAGATCCAGCCTCTCACACCAACCCTACAATGTTAGTATCAAAGATTTACAATCACATCATTGAAATCTTGAAGCTACAGGTAATGCGGGATAAATTTAAAACAATTTGAATAAATAAGCATTACATTTGACAGAATAATCCGAATGCTAAAGGGTCAAAAATTATTTTAAACTTAGACAAAAATCCTGAAATTTGCAGGAGGTGATTAGCTGATTACATCAACTGCAGTACTTGAATGGTATTCTATTTTATCAAACCCAAAAAGACAAGTAGTAAAGTAATAATAATAGTCACAAGGTCAAAACGGTGAGGACAGGGCTATAGATGATTAAACAGATCCTAGAACTGGACTGGTACTTAATTTACTGACCCTTGAAGGATAAAGGCCTAAGATGACCCTGAAGGATTTGAACTCAGAAAGTATATACCATTCTATTGATACAACACTATGATAATGACGAAAATAACTACCATTTTTCTTTTAAAAAAGTTTTTTAAAACAGAAAATTAAATTTTTAAAAATCCATTTTATAATTTGACTAGTATCAAAAGTCAGTATTTTCTGTTTGAAGTTGAGAGCAGAGTTGTCACATTCATGCCTACGCCAATATCATTAGCAGTTTAAATTAAGGAAAACAACTAGCACTAGACATTGAGACCAGACAGCAGATTTTACTTTGAGAATTCTCTCTATTCTATGAGGGCTAATGACTACATCAGATTTCCAGAGTGGAATGACAAATATCTTTCACTGTATGAATAGAAGAAATCACTAGATTCAGAGCTGAATATCTATATAATTTGATATCTACTGAATGAATAAACTGGTAAGATGTTCAATGTAAAATGGTAATTCACCATGATGATCAATTTGAGACAGAAAAATTACAGTCCAGTACAGCCTACTGACATATCTTGCATCATACTAACCAACAAATTTTCAAAATGAGTGTCAGCCACTTCAATTTTACCAGTCTGGAAGGGTCTTCAAGGGAAATTTCAATACAACTAAGGATTTTTTTCTTTTAGTATATAGCATTTAGGACATCATCCATTAATGTAATTGCCCAAATTCATGCCTTTGGCTCAATTCAGTTATTTTCCTTAACTCATTTCGTTTTTTAATTATGCAAATTATATTTGCCAAAAACATATGTAACTTTTTCTGTATGTAAAAATTTATCCACTACTCAGCAGGTTTGGTTAGACATTGATATATTGGTGAAATTTAATAGACTAAAGTATATACATAGTTGGTCCTTGTTTGCAAACAGAGATTGAACTGTCCTCTTCAGCATGTAAATCAATCTGGAAAATGAATTCCTAACTTCTTACAATTAGTTAACAATTTTCCCTTTTCTCTGGGTGTCATTAACATTAGCCACTAGCATTTTGTTTTCATTCACCAACTAAGAGTGAAACTACATTCAAGAATCTACTGCTTATAGCATTCAGTAACCTTTAATGTAATAATGTATCTGTCACTTGCTGGATGATCAAGTTACCAACTTCACTATAGGGAGTCTGCCACACCCACTTTTCAAATTAGGTACTAAAAAAGAAAAAAAAAAATTCAAGTCCCCAATTTGAGATAGCACAGTGAACACTGTGTAATCGGTAATGCAGCCACCCATCAAGCGAGATCCCTACAAGTGAGACTGTAGCTTTTATTTTTCTGTTTCTGTCTGAAATTGGTGTTCTTGATGTTTAATATCATTTACATTAAAATTGTTGGAATAAAAAGAAACGAAATCTAAAGAGGAAAACCAATTTATATAACAGTAATAATAATAGCTACTTATGTGTGTGTTTATAAATTATGCACAGCTCTTACTGAATAAGCATGCTTTTAAGATCTGTTTATCCACAATTAGTATACACCATAACAATAAAGCAAATGACTGCCTCAGCATGAAGCTAAGTGTATAAAGGTAAGAAGTTAATGCTATGTAAACAGAATAACTTATGAAAAGTCTAAGCAGACAGAGTGAATGAACAAAGTCTGCTTGCAGCTCTGACCCTAAGAATATGGGCCACATAAAAAGAAACTGTAAGAACAACTAATATATATCCTTTTGTCTGAGAGTTGATCAGTTTATTTTTATACAAAAATAAGTAGATTGGTGCATATAGTTAATTATGTAATGTTTTTGAATGCATAGAGAGAAACACAAAATCAAAGAGATGATGTTAGTGTTGGTGCAAGGGATTGATGAATTAAAAACTCTCACATTGTTATTTAACATTCACTTGTACAGTTTTGAGGTTGCAGGATTTGGAGTGTGATTTTGAGATTCAAGTTTTTAGTTACATCTTAAATTACAGACAACATTCTTAATGAAAACTGGAAAAGTCTAACTTACAACATATAAAAATAAAAACCCCACTTTCACTAATTGGTTTTGTTAATTATCTAAGTCATCTGTAACTCAGGACACCTATGATCGAAAGACCTCCATGTAACCAGCCTGTCTTTTTACCTTTTTCCCTCTTTTTGTCAAACAATGTCTAGGACTATGTTACCCAATTTGTTCCTATTTTAAAAGAAAACAATCAATCAATCAGTTGTGATATGAGGAGATACAGCTGCTATTGATAGCATGCTGAACTGTTATTGTGAGAACACAGTAGCTTCCTCATTAACTTGCTAGTGTATACAGATCAAAGGTAAATAAACATCCCATAATACATACATTATTGCCACATATTTTCATATAAGCAGCAGAATAAAAGGTTTAATTGTCACACACCGTATGGCTTCTAAAATATGATTACATTCTAATCTATTAATGGTGACAAAATCTATTAATCTATTAAAATTTATAAAATAAGGTTTTAAAAATAATTTAATCACATTTGATTAATTAATCTCTTCAACACCAACACATTGGAAACCACCTCCTTTTAATGTATAGAATTTTAAATTCAAATCATGTAGCTTTCACGTAGTAGTGATATTTCATTACTATGTGAAAGCTAAAAGTGTGTAAAAAAATAATTGTTTTAAAATTAGATATTTCATAGAAATCCCATAATTCTTGATTATTTTTAAGATTAAAACACAAATGCAAAATGTGTGCTTGTTGGGAATATGATCACAAATGAGTTAAAAGAAAATTACAGAAACAATACAAAAATATTAAATTTCAACTTTCTAAGCTTTGATTTACTAATCTACCGTAATATACATCAGTAATATAATGAGGGTTAACTTAATTGACAATATCATTGTTCCTAGAAGAATTAACCTTGTGACAAAAGAAAATATTTTGATAATGTAATTTCTTCGTTACCAATGTTTGGATGGTTCTAAAAAATTAAACATTTACATGAATTATTGGAGCTGTTGAAAGTCACAGAGGGGCCTGACTTGTTTAATGTACCAGTTCAGTAACCAAACAGTGAAAACTTTGTATCTTATCTCTGCTACTGCTTTGTATTTAATTATCAATAGCTCAAGTTTATCTAGCTATAAAAAGGCCCCATGAGAAAACACAGCTTGCTTCAGTATACAAATAGAGGAGACACTCTTTAGATGTCAAAGCTTTCATTAAATTGCAGTGTTAGGCCTAACTCCCATCACTTCCACTAGTCAACGAATACAATAGATTATGTTATACAGGGTAGGGATGAAGAGAGAGAGAGAGAAAGAGAGAGAGAAAGAGAGAGAGAGAGAGAGAGAGAGAGAGAGAGAGA
>NC_068984.1:38506602-38509565 GCF_001194135.2 Octopus bimaculoides
AGAGAGAGAGAGAGAGAGAGAGAGAGAGAGAGAGAGAGAGAGAGAGAGAGAGATGCCCTTCTCTTATGGAATCTGGCAATTTACTGGGCTGGTACACATCCAGTTTTCATAGCATTAAGTGGTTGATAGATAAATCTCTTGGAAAGAAGAATGCATATTTATCTCAGGTAACATAGCTGCAGTAACTTGTGTTGAAATTGAGTCAGAACCACAAGACAACAAAACATTATTTCATTTACAATATTGTTATTGCTAACAATGGGGAAATAGCTATATATATAGGTACTGAATGATACAAACTATGTGGAGTGGGCCATTGAAGCATTATATATTTGTTGTTCGTAGACAACAAAATACTAGTGGCAAGATATGAAATGCCAGCATCTCAGTTTCTTGTCCCATACCCTGTCAACTTGGTCATCTATGCTCTCCAAGCAATTTATACCAGCAAAACAAAAATAAAAAAATTAAATAAGTAGTAACAATAACATCACAACATCTTCAGTTGTCCACCTCCACTGTAGTTGCAACTGAAATCTACAAGTGTACAGAAGAGAAAGAGAAGTGGGGAGAGATAGAGAGCAAATCTTCACAGAGTGTTTAACTTGCTAAAAATAACAGCTAAAACTCCCTCAAATGCTGTTCTATCATCTTTAGAATGAAAACATCTGTTGGTAAAACAGATGCAATCTGTCTGATGCAATATGGAATGATCATTGCTTGAAAATATTTGAAAATTAGCCTGCTCTATTAGGGTTGATATAGGGTTAAGAACAACAACAAACATACAAAAGAAAATTGGACGATGCAAGATATCACAACCATCACACTATTACCTGCCTCCCTTATTGCATGACAATGAGTCGAGACCTGATATAATCGGGATTGCACCCTGCCCTTTGACTAACCACCTGCATGCTTGCCAAAGGTCTACTCAAGTAAGGCTAACCAAGGGTTGCATAACAACAGTAGCAGCAGGAGTTGTGGTTTAGCTCCAGGTCAGTCATGATTGACTACTAAGCCTATGGTCAAAAGTGTACCAGCTTAATCATGCCTTCTTTTTGTGCAGTAGGATATACACTGTCCAATGTAGACATTTTTAAGACGGTTGGGAGATTGACTGTTATTTCCAGATGGAGTAAGAGTTTGGAACTAAGATATAAATTTGTTATATTAATGGTTTTATGTTCAGTTATAAAAACTATTTTACATTACTCTGATGGGTAACTCTATATTTCAGCAGAGTATAAATTTATTATTCTTATGCAAGAATATTCTTGATAGTGACTTCAAATTTTCAGCCAGCTAAGCTCTTCGAAGAAGGACTAAATGATGGCTTAGGCAGATGAAACTCCAAAGTTACTGTCATCAAAATTCTTGTATAAGAACTACAAGCAGGCAACTGGAATCTACAAGTGTACAGAAGAGAGAAAGTGGGGAATGGAGAGGTGGGAGAGAGAGAGAGATGGGAGAGAGAGAGATGGGAGAGAGAGAGAGATGGGAGAGAGAGAGAGAGAGAGAGAGAGAGATGGGAGAGATGGGAGAGAGAGAGATGGGAGAGAGTGAGGTAGGAGGGAGAGAGAGTGAGTGAGGTAGGAGGGAGGGAGAGTGGGGAAAGAGGGAGCCTTCACAGGGTGCTTAACCTGCTGAAAATAACACCCGAATCTCCCTTAAACGCTGTTCTATTTTTGGAATGGAGGCAGGCAGGCAGGCATACATACATAATATACACCTTTTTACCATAAGAGATTTTTTTTCTCCGCGGTAACTGCAGTGTATTTGCCTTTAGCAGTTGAAATATGTGACAAGCATATTTCAACTAACCTAAATTGTGATAATATATATGTATCCTGGTATAAATCCCTGTACCGAGAATGGCACATGTTTTTCAAGTCTTAATGAATGGCAGTAGTCCAGCCAAATAATTTAAATACTAACCAATCCTTAAATGTTGCTAATTCTCAGAAACTGGACTAGAAGCAGTATTTTTGACATTATGCTACCATAAACTTTGTCTAGTATGATAAATAAAACTAAAACACAAAATGAACAAAAAGTGCTAAATCTGATACAAAGAAGGATTCTTCTATAATACAATGGATGATCAAGGTTTAAAGAAGTTATGCAAAGTTGTAAAATGTCAGCAGCATATTTATGTTCTAACAATGTATTGTAAGAGATAATAGCTAAGAAAACAACTGAATATCTAGGATTACTTTAGATTTCAGATAATCATCAAATTAGTCTCTTATTGGGATTTTCTTAATTTTTCTATTTTTCTTTTTGTGTGTTTGCATATGTTTGTACATGACTGTCTCTGTGTACAACTAATAATAAAAATGTGTGTATGTGTGTTTATGTCTTTATATATATATATGTTTTATATATATATATATGTTTTCTTTAATGTCAGTCTCACTGCAATAGATTATGATTAACAGGTATAAATCATCTTTATATAGCTAATTAATTGCAAGAACTTTGGATCAAATAAAGACACTACTAATCTCAGAATAAACAGTCTGGTCATGGCAGCAAATAACAGCAAGTGTAATATTGGTGTATGAACAGATATCTATCTACTTGATAAAACAACACATTAACATATGTTAAACTTAATTGATTATTCAAGAAAATCATTTAATCTTTTTTTTTTAAATCCTATTAGTCTTTATTTCATTTTTTTTTTTTTGTTTCCACTCCCTTTGAAGATGTGATAAAGATATCGCAGCATCATTTTCTGTGTAATGTGATTAATTGCATGTCATTGTAGCAGAGACTAAAAGAAGGAAATAAATTCCACTGAGGTCATTAACACATTATTAAAATTTATTTGGTAAATACTACTATAAACATTTAAAACAAAACAGCTTTGATGATACAGTAGTACTGGTATACGTAGCAATAGTGGTAGGAGAGGAAGTAGTGAGAGCTGATTTTATGAAACAACATCCCCCTACTTC
>NC_068984.1:38510072-38512656 GCF_001194135.2 Octopus bimaculoides
ATATATATATATATATATATATATATATATATATATATACACACACACAGCAAGCTTTCAGTTTCTGTCTACCAAATCTACTCACGAGGCTTTGATCAGTCCAAGGTTATAGTAGAAGACATTTATCCAAGGTACCACACAGTGGGACTGAATCTGGAATCATGTGGTTGGGAAGCAAGCTTCTTACCACTCAATCATGCCTGTGCCTAAAGTTTGAAACAGTAAGTCTTTTAAAAATTAAGGATCCTTAACATAACAGTCTTTCATGGAGATAAACCGATATTTAAAAAAAAAGCATTCAGACAGGATGCTAATTTAAAGAAAAAGAATATATATGGTTAGTCTTAGATGGTAGGGCAGTGCCCTGGCCTTCACATGGCCTTTGAAACTAATGAGAAAAAAAGAAAGGAAGACATCACAACATATAGGCTCCTGTTAATCATCAGTCCCTTTCAAGTAGCCCAGCTGGAAATCAGTTTTCACAGAAAGAACTCTGATTGATATAAGCTACAGCTATATTCTTGCTTAGCCCAAGGTCATTCTTGATTGATTAGACTTATGATTAAAGAAATTTCTTTTTTCTTTTGTTTTGATAAATCACTTATCTGAGGCTATGCTGTCCAAGATGTCCTTTGTGATCTTTTAAGGCAGTGGGACACCACCTTGGAGAGTTTAGTCAAACAAATCAACCCTAATATTTGTTTCCATTAAAAGATGGCTACCTACTCAATCAGTCTCTTTTGTTGAACCACTAAATTGAGGGGAAGTAAAGAGACCAACGCCAGTTGTCAAGGGTGGGAGTGATCACACACAGAGTTTCCATGTACCAAATTCACTTACAAGGTATGAGACTATAGTAGAAAACCCTTGCTTAAGGTGCCATGCAATGGAATTGAACCTGAAACTACATGGTTGCAAAACTAGCTTCTTAACCACACAGCCATGCTTGCACACATGATTCTGTTCAAGTTTCAACCTTTGTATTAATATGCACATAGACATGCATACATACATATATACATACATTATCATCATCATCCTCATTTAGCATCTGTCTTCCAATGCTGGCATAAATTGGATGGGTTTCCAGGATCTGACAAGCCAGAAGGCTGTGCTAAGTTCCATCCAATATTTGCTTTGGTATGGTTTCCACAGCTGGATGCCCTTCCTATAATGCCAACCATTTTACAGAGTGTACTGAGTGCTTTTTCCCAAATAACAAACAACATAAGACAGTTGACTGAGGAGGGATGGATTACTGAGATGGGCAAGCTTTACGCCGATTGGTGAGAGGCAAAAGCATGATAGACTGCAGGAACAGGTGTTTTGCTGTAGAGGATGCATGGCTACTTCAGCTGGAAAGAGAAAAAAGATGGTGGTGATGAGGTGTCAGGGTGTAACTTCAAGATACAAGGTGGATACAAGAGAGAAGCTGAACAGAGGATAAGACAAGGTGTGTTCGTGAGCGTGTGAAAGGAGAGTGGCAGATGGATAGAGGTAAATGCAGTGAATGGAACATGGGTGGCGGCATGGTCAATGTGAGAGGAAGGTGGAGGAACTAGGAGTTGGTCAGAGACGTAATGACAGCACAAACGATGTGAAATATGGCAATGTGCAAGAGAGATGCACAGGGACAGGAATGAAGTCAAAGGTACATTAGTATGAAAATAGTGTTGGACAAAGGTACCTGTCATTGGTAGATAAGAGAGGGTGTCCAAAGGAAAAGGAGGTGAAAGGGGTGTTTAGTGGAAAATAAAATGATAAGGGATGATACTGAGAATGTGGGTAACAAAAGGAAGTGCTTCTAGGGAGAGTGATAACTGGTAGCACAAAAGATGGAGGTGAAATATTTGCAATTCTGCTCTGATATAATTACAGAAGCTGAGTAAATAGTGATGTAGTCAGAAGAGTGATGGTGGGGTGAATGTTAGGAAGATGTGTTGTCAGGAAGAGACTTGACAGGGATAGATTGAATTTCAGGGCCTCATATTCGCTGAGATGGATGGGTCTTCTGGAGCACAGCAAATCAACAATCATTCCAGCCCTTTGTCATCTCCTCCATGAGGTTCAGCATCCTAAGGTCAGACTTCACAACTTCATCCCATGTTTTCCCAAGTCTCACTCTCTCTCAAGTTCCATTCATTTTTAGTGATTAACACTTCTTTATGCAGTTGTCCTCATCCATACACATCACATGACCATACCAGCACAATCTTCTCTCTTGCATATTACATCTGATGCCTCTTATGCCCAACTTTTCTTTCAACACATTTGCACTAGACAACCGATGTTGGTGAGTTTATGTACCCGTAACTTAGAGGTTCAGCAAAAGAGACCGAATAAGTACCAAGCTTACAACAAATAGGCCCTGGGTTGATTTCTTTGACTAAAAGGTGGTGCTCCAGCATGGCCACAGTCAAATGACTGAAACAAGTAAAAGAGTATCAAACAGGGCTATTTTCCTGAAGGGATTAACAGCCTGTATTTTCCTACTTCAATTTTATTTATTTTGCTAACTTTAAGGCCCTTTAATTCCAGGCTTATATATATATATATATATATATATATATATATATATATATAT
>NC_068984.1:38512712-38528099 GCF_001194135.2 Octopus bimaculoides
GGGGGGTCCAAAACCATCCCTCTCTTTTCAATTACTTTGTTTTTATTCCATTCTCTATGGAAGCTTATAATATGGAGTGATCTGATAATTTATTGGTGTCTGAAATATCTCCACACAAAACACCACATAAATTCTCAATATATTTATGCAATTTTCAAAAGGTATTACATATAGCTTTGGAAAACACATTCTTACAACTAGCAATTTATAAAACACAATTCTCTTTTTCTCTCTAAACATCAATCTATTATAAACACATGAATCTAAGCTATTGCTGTTATGCTTTCAGAAAGCAATGAGTTGATGAGATTGTTTATACCCAGCGGTAAAGTGTTGTAACTGCATATGACATAACTGGTAATAAGTTGTGTCCTTTTACATGGCACTTAAATCTGCTAGACTCAGAATAGCTAGCTGAAATTAAGGATTATTATAATTGTGGATTCAAAACAGGTGTCATATGTTGAAACTGAAGAAACAGAATCTGGAGTACCAGTCTAAATCACAATTCCATGCATATAATTTTTTGCTTTGGAATAATTATACTAATAACTTGTTAGAACTCAATATATGTGCTTCAGAATAAAGCATTAGGCAAATAAAGGATATAATATGAATTAATGGGATGACAAGGGTAATATGAATTAATGAGATTAAAAGGAACAATGTAATCACATTTATTGGCTTACAGTTGTTTCTGCTCTAAGAAGCAATGCTCTCAGAGCAGAGTGCTTGTACATCATCTTATATATATCTTTCTTGGAGTCTTTAAAATGTAGTGTAGAAATAAATATGTGCTTATTTTAAAGTGCTTTGAGGAAGCTATAAGGCAATGCACAAGTGCTCAGTTCTGAGTACAGTACTTTTCATAGAAACAGTTGTAAGCAATGAAATTGATAATGTAACTCCTGCTCCCTTGTCATTCTATTAATTTACATATATTTTATACATACACACACACACATATATTTACAATATACTCTTATATATACATATATATTTACAATATACTCATATATAATATATATTGACTGTCGGTGGCACGTAAAAAGCACCATCCGAACATGGTCGATACCAGCCTCTCTGCCTTGACTGGCTCCTGTGCTGGTAGCATGTAAAAAGCACCATCCGAACGTGGCTGATGCCAGTGCCGCCTGACTGGGTCCTGTGCCAGTGGCACGTAAAAAACACCCACTGTAATCTCGGAGTGGTTGACGTTAGGAAGGGCATCCAGCAGTAGAAACATTGCCAGATCAGATTGGAGCCTGGTGCGGTCTCCTGGCTTGCCAATCCCCAGTCAAACCGTCCAACCCATGCCAGCATGGAAAATGGACTTTAAACGATGATGATATTTATAATATACTCTTACATATAATATACATATATATTTATGATAGGTACAGGTATGGCTGTATATTTAAAGAAGTTTGTTCCACAACCACCTGATTTTAGGTGCAGCTGCACTGCATGGTACCTTCAGCAAGTGATTTCCACAACAAATGGAAACTGAAAGAAGCCCATTGCAGTGTGTATGGGGCATAGTAGTAGAAGGGACTTACCCATACAATAAGACTAAACCCAAAACTACATGCTGGAAACAACACAGCTATGCCTATATACATATGTACACATGCTTACACGTACACATCTATATATATGTTTACGTATATGGATATATGTGAGCATGCATATGTGTGTGTCTGCATGTATATACATCATTGTAACCTCTCTTGAACTCATGACCATTATATCATATCAGGTTACATCTTGAAGGTTATGCTTTTGCAATCAAAAAGCAGGAGATATCTACAAATACTTAAAAGAGATGGTGGAAGCCCTGAAACCCCAAGATGCAACCAAAAATGTTGATTATGTCACACTTCTGTGGAAGGCATTACTTATGTGATCAGCAGCTGCCAAAAACATGTCATCAAGTTACTATCTCCCATTGCCATATGCTGTTGTTTGCTAAAATAATATACAATGTCATCTGTGAGAAAAAAATGTCCTGGGATAAAAATAGACAATGCCCTTATTGAATATATACATATCAACACAAGGAATATTGGTGGAACATTCCATTGACACTGCCAAAAGTAAACATAACAGACCTGACATAGCTGGCCAAGAGAGGAAAGAAAAATTATGTATAGACAGAGACATCAGCTGTTATGCAGATGTGATAATTTGTTCCAAAACCAGTGAGAAGGAGAATATTTATGGATATGGCTTTGAAACTTGCAATTTTTGTATCCTGATTATAAATACACATTTATATCAATAATTATCGGTGCACTTGGTTATGTAAGCTTTTGTAGATTGTCACCGAAACATTTGCTAAAGATTTTCAAGTGAAGTAAGGCAACCAGCTAATGTGTTCTTTACAAATACAATCAGTAAATGGAACACAAAAATATCAAAGACATTTTTTTTCAATTTCAACATGTACCATATATATTTGTTGTCATCTAAATTCTAGTGGAGTTTTATTTCTTTGTTAGAAACCAGTTTCTTCCTTGGAGGAAAATTTCAATAATACACAAATAAAATAGTTGTGCATACAGAAGTGTGCACACACACACACACACACACACATAAATATTTACCTCTACATATTTCCACATAACTGATTATTATTACCACTAATAATCAATAAACTGTCTGTCACCAATAATTAATAAACCATTTGGCATTCCATGTCATTAATAAGACTATCAGGCTGATGCCCTAGTGAGAAGATATGCAACCAAGAGCACAGAGATTTCCATGCATTGAAAGATGTTGGCAATGTTAATAGATATACAAAGGAATATATGCATACATGCATCCACAAATATACACACACCATCACCATCATCATTTAATGTCTATTTTCCATGTTGGAATGGGTTGGATGGTTTGACTGAAAACTAGTAAGCTGCACCAGGTTTCATGTAAAAACCAATCCTCATTGGATGGAGGCAGATAGTCAACAGGGCGGGGGCAAGGTAATAGCATGGTGTGGGATTTGGCACAATCAAGTAATTGGACCATTTTATTTTGAGGGCCCTGTGACAGGTGATTTATATTGAACATGCTTGTCAACAAGATGATGCCTCACGTGCATTCACTTGAAAGGGGAAAACCTGTCTAGTTTCAGCAGGATGGGGTTCCCCTCCATTATGCATTACAGGTTCATGTATTTCTGATTGCACCTTTTCCAGGGAAATTGCTCAAGCATCGCAGACCAATTGAATGAGCACTGTGGTCACCAGATTTAACTCCCATGGTCTTTTTCTTCTGGGGCTACATTAAATCCCTTGTGTATTCTGAAGATTCATGACCAAGGACACCATCTTCAAAGAATTGCTGAAGTGTGTGAACAAGTCAACGGCAATGAAAAGTTATTTGAGAGGGTTCAGCACAATTTCAAATTCTCTATGAACACTTGTTTAGAGCTACATGGCCAACACTTTGAACATTTGTAATGGATTACCTACTTTATTACTAATAAAGCATACTTGATATCTCCCATGGTGCATGGCCGTGGTCACCCTGTATAATATATAATAATACTCTCGAGTTCGAATGCCAGTGAAACAATTGCAAATTTATGTAATAAAACAATTTGCTCACTCCACTCCTTGCTAACAATTTATTCATATATGATCACTATTTAATAATCATTTTCCATGCTGGCATGGGTTGGACGGTTTGACCATTCAAGCCTGGAGAGCTGCACCAGGCTCAAATTGTCTGCTTTGGCGTGGTTTCTACAGCTGGATGTCCATCCTAATGCCAACCACTTTACAGAGTGAACTAAGTGCTTTTTATGTTGCAGGAGCTTTTTAAGTGGCACCAGCATGGATGCTGCATAAATACACACATGTAACTGAAGTCAAAACCATGTGGCTTGGAAGCAAACTTTAACCACATGTGTGTGAAAGAGAGAGTGAGAGAGAGAGTGGTGTCAATTCCACATAAAAAGCACTCAGTACAATATAAAATAGTTGGTATGAGGAAGGGCACCCAGCCATTGGAAGCATGCCAAAGCAGACAATAGAGCTTGGCACAGTCTTCTGGCTTGTCAGTCAATTCCTATCAAACTATCTAACCCATACCAACACGGAAACAGTACATTGAGGACTAACTTAAGCAACATGTCTATTTTTAAGATTGCAGGATATGATTTGAGGGAGACCAGACTTATTTCTAGCATGTTGAATGACCAGATAGAGGTTCTATTATTGGCTCTGCACATCCTGCATCATTTTGGTCTTTAAAAATCATATTGTAATAATAGAGGTTTTCAAACATCATCTAAGCCATTAAACAGAAGGAAACCAAATCCTACAATTATTAAAAATTCAATGTTGATTACCATTGCGTGTATGTGCGCATGTGCAAGGTGTACACATGTGTGCATGTACACATGCATGCGTGTGCATTTTTTCAGACTCTTTAAATTACATGCTGAGAAAATAAATGAAAGCTAGGAAAAGACAGAGAGAAGAGGGAAATGTTCAAATCTTAACTATATATAAATATCTATGTCTATCATGATCAGCCTTCTATTTGAGATTTTATTTGATAAAAGGTTAAGAAGCTTTTCAGATTACTTTCACAGATGATATTTATGACAGACAGACAGACAGTTTGAGGCAATGAAAGTAAGTAGACAAGAGAAAACTAGATTTCACTTAGGAAAAACCCAGTGTCTTGTAAGACTGGTAATGGCCTGAGTCAGCAGCAATTAGGTCATAGAGTTTGGAGAAGAGTTTGATAAGTTTAATTATCATGAGTAACAAACTTACTTTCACTTATTTCAGTCACTGAACTGTGGTCAAAATGGGGCATCACCTTGGAGGGTCTTTAGTTTAAAATATTTCCCCCAGTACTTCATTTTTGGTTTTTCTTTTTCCTTTTAAGTCTGGAACTTATATTTTTGGTCTCCTTTACTAAACTGCTAAGTTACAGGGACTTATACAAACTAACACTGGTTGTTAAGTGGTGGGATGATAAACACAAAGACATACACATACACTCACAGTTTCCATTTAACAAATTCACTCACAAGGTACTGGTTAGCCCAGAGCTATAATAGAAGGCATATACCCAAGTTGCCATACAATGGGACTGGACCAAAAACTATTTGGTTGCAAAGCAAACTTTTTGACCACACAGCCACACCTGTACTGGACTTTCTTTAGAAATAGCTGCTACAAAATGCAATTAAAGAGACTTGGATATCATGAGTTTGTAATGTGTCATTCTCAGTAGATTCAAAGATGGTATCTGAAAATTATTAAGTGTTCTATCTTGTATTGTTGCTGGTTGTCTTTGACTAAAATCGATTCCTTAGATTGGAGGCTCAAGATAATCTAAACACAGTTGAGAAAGTAACTTTGCCTCAACCATTTTTTGCCTATGAACTCCTTTGATTCCTATTTTACTCTCATAGCCATTCAATGTTTAAAAAACCCATTACATTTTTATGATTATATGTTGTTAGTAATTGTATAAAAATAAGTTATGAAAATTTTGTGTGTATCATAGAAGCATATGCAATTTATTGCAGGTAAATTTTAACAACAAAATCTTATGTGGTCCCCAGTTGAGAACCACAGATCTAACAGAATCATTAGTATTTTGGGTAAGAACATGCTTAGCAGCATTTCTTCTGGTTCTTCACATTCTGAGTTCAAATCCCATTGAGGTCAACTTTACCTTTCATCCTTTTGGAGTTGATAAAATAAGTACCAGTCAAGAGCTGAGCTTGAGACTAAAATCCTCCCCATAAAATTGCAGGCCTTGTACCAAAAGTTAAAACAATTATTTCACTATATGTACTGGACACTTGTGATAAAGGCCATCATCCTAGTAAAATAAAATAGATAAAGAGAAAACTCCTGTTTGTAGTAATCTCCAGACAAGAAAAATGTTTTTTTTTCAATTTACTTTCAGTAATATATCTAATTATTCTCTACCAAGATAATTTAGAGTGTGCATGTAAGTGTAACAACAATTTGTAATTAGGTCTAATGTTACATGTTCGCCACAAATATTGTGACATGAATCAACCAAATCTCTAATTGAGGAAGGACTGTACTAAGAACATACCCCTTCCACAATCCTGGAAGAAAAAAAAAAAACTAAGAAAAGTAAAAGGAAAAAGAAACTCTTGTAATGACAAACAAAACAAGTTTCTGAATAATGAACAGGTTGTTTCAGATGACATCAAGTGAAATTAATGGGTAAGATACTAAAAAAGTACTTGACTTTTAACTTGGAGCTGCTAAAATTAAAGACTGCTGGTAGAAGATTGAGTTACCTTCCTGCCGTTAGGAAACTATGTCAATATCAGAATAGGTTTCATTGATTAGTTCTTATAGAATTAAAAAATGACTAAAAGAGATATATAACTATCCTTTTTTTGTTTTTGATTTTTAATAAGCAAAAACACCATGTTTTTTTTGGGGGGGGGGGGGACATGAGGCAAGTGGTATGCATATCTTTCTAAATGACCTACCTACCAACAAAATATCAAAAGCAGCTTAGAAACTCTAAATACTAAGAGCTTAGTTTATGTAATAGAAGGGATTTTAACAGAAAAAGTTTAAAATACTACAAATATTTATAACCCATTAGTGTTCAAACTGGCCATATCTGGCCCAAATATTCTACTAGTTCAAATTGACCAGATCAAGCTTTCACACCTATCCTACAACGCCATTCCAAAAGCATACAATCCCATCATTGAAATCTCAAGGCTACAAGATAATGTACAATTAATTCAAAACAATGTGAATAAATAGGCATTACATTTGGCAGAGAGATCTGATTGTTAAAGGGTTAATAAGTATAATGTTGCATTTGGTAGCGATGAATTGAATTCAAATGTAGATGTAACACATCTCTCATTTGCAGAGAGAAACAGGATCCTACACAGATTGTTATGTATATACAGAATCATAATTTCTATACTCAGTTTTTACATGCTGGCATGGGTTCCACTGATCTGTTTCAATGGAACATCTCACAACTTTTTGCATGGTCTTTCACCATTTCCTTTGTAAAGCTCAGCATCCTGAGATGGATCTCATCACTAACAGATACCTTTCACTTGCATCATGAAACAATGTTTTACCCAATAATCATTTTTTATGTGCATCACACATCCATAACCTTGCAGTCTTCTGTCTTACACAACTGACAATTCTAATGCTTAGTTCCTATATATTTATGTCTGTGAGCACTCACATACATAAAGACATGAATATACACAAATGCCTTTGGTATCTTTATATGAGTTTATTAGGCAGTACTTCATTCAGCATATTTTTTGATACTAAACCAAACTCATCTTTCAAACGGCCTGCCAGTTCAAAACCACCATTTAAAACCTACTGGGAAAGCTAATGAGGGATCTGCTACATGATCTACTCAACTTATTACAAATGACTACTAAATCTCCCTCAGATAATACTATACTTCCAAGAAAAAAAGAAAATAAAAAAGATTATGGCAGGAATGCCTTTGTTTATAAACTGGTTTAATTAGAGCCAACTTGGTTTAAACAGCAAAAACCTGTTAGACAAGCAATGAGGGAGCCTTTATGCTGCAACTTGATTTACTAAGAACAGCAGTCACATCACCCTCAAATCATGTCTTACTATCTTTTAAAACCAGTGTTGCAAAGACATTAACTCTTAGCTCCTGTATGAGTCAGTAGAGCACAGGGCTGCATCAGCTAGCCTGTCCTGAAATGCACCAGATTACAAGAATCATACTAACCTTGTTTACATTCATTTTGAAGGCAGCGAGGAACTCTTTAGAAAAAACTAATACCTTCTATTATTTCTAGTCTGTAATAGAATCATTACAGGACTGGGCTTTTGATTCATGTATGATATTAAGATTTAAATATGCAGCTTCCTAAATACACAACGCCTGATAAAAGACAGAATAGTCACAACTGATAGACCTGACTCACTAATTTATAGAATTTGTGTGAGTGGGTAAATTTCAGAGGAAATGTGACATCTGCTCTTTCTTTTAACAGGTTTACTTCATAGTCAAATTCCTGTCCACCCTGTACATTATTAAGTACTAATTTTCAATCAGCTCACCAAATCCCATTACAAACTCAACTACTCACTTGTCTCTGCATTGCCTAAAATACTGCTTGCTGGAAAAACTATCTTGCTGAGCCAATAAGAGAATCACTACATGACTGACCTGCAAGAAACAGCACACATATACAACTTACTCAAAATACACTCCGTGTTAGAAAAGAACAGGATAATTTGATCCAAAGTACACTGTACTTGGAAAAAGACAAGATGGTCAGCTTGATCAAGGTTGACCTAGAGCTAAAAAAAAAAAAAAAAAAAAAAACAATTATCTACAGGTTCTTTGTAATTTTAATGATTCTACTAAATTAACCAAACTCAGATCAGGACAATATTTCTGTGAAATTGACCTGGATTCTTGAAGCTATTTGCTCACAGCTTTCATGATTATGCTAGTCATTGAAAGAAAAGTCAACACAACCTTATCATCATCATTATAACATTCACTTTTCCATGCTGGCATTGGTCAGACAGAATTTGTAGAGGCAGCTAGATACCCTTCCTGTCACCAACCCTCACTTATATTGATATTATTTAATGACATGATCCATACAATCTGCTAAGCTTTCTCCAGTTTTAGATGGTTTGGAAATGAGAAAAAAAAAAAAAAAAAAAAAAAAAAAAAAAAAAAAAAAAGCAGCCTTTTTATGTTGTCTTTTTCAAGGTAAATTTGAGATAAGTATATAAATAAAACAATACCTCTGCAAACCTGCTGTGGTGAGCAGTGCTTCTGCATGGTACCTATTTAAAGTAAAGTGAACAGAGAAAAAGTTAAAGTGTCTTAGCTAGAGATAATCTAGCATTAGTGATAGTATACTAATTGTCGAATTTTGGGGCAAATGAAGGCAACACTTTAATAACTTATATCTCATTGTGTATCTTGATACCTATGTAAGTAATACATCCATAATAATAGCTAAAGCAACATTTCAGAAATAAGCTTGAGAATTCAGAAATTAATATAAATAGAAATGTTAATGTAGTTAAAATGTTACAAAAAATTTGAAAATTAGGCAGCCAACTCTGTCAAAGCCTAGTAGATAAAATGGGACATTTGAATTGTGGGTGGGTAGATATATCATGAAATTCTTGTCAATGGATATGGCTAACTAGGAAAGTAGGAGTTAAAAAATAAAAGATTGAGAAAACAGAATGCGTTTTGTCTGTTATAAGACAACTTCAGGGATAATTTGAGATTACAGATAGTAAGGAAGAGATGGTGTGTACATGAGATATCTTGCACTAAAACTAGGATTCCATATAGTGAAGCCACAATAGAAGACAGTCACTACCCACAGTCTTTGGAGACCTTCTGTGATTAGTCAGAAGGAGGTGCAAGGTTAGTGCAGTTTATAATGTAGATTTGATAAGTTGGAAACGACTATTATTAAGAGAATAAATTGTAGGGTAGGAGTTCCACTAAATGGCAATCTTTTGAATAAAGTACTGTGTAATAGCCTATGTAACAGCATAGGGTTTAAGGAGAGAAATACAATGAAGAGAGGGGGGGGGAAGGGAGTGTTTCTGGAAAGTTCAAAAGAGCAAAGTTCATTACAGTGGTAGAGAGAAAGGTTATTCAGAGATAGAAGATTTTCAACAGATGGTTTTCTGCAGAATAGGATGTGAATGATCAAAAGATGTTTACCATCCCGTTTATGAAGGCAGCACTCCAAAATAAAGAGATATTTGAATCTTGTAATGATTCAGCAATTGCTCTGGGATGAAATATTTAGTTGAACTAGTAGGCAGTCATTTCTGTTTGAAGTAGTTTCAGCAATATTAAGAATATGATGCTTCTAAGAAAAATTGCTGGAATACTGAGGCCTAGTGTATTTGTTGGTAAAAAGAAAATTCTTAAACTTGGTATTTATTAAGAAAAGAAATGTGATATGGATCATCATCTTTGAAGTATGTGTCATGTGCATTTAGTCAGGTGTTATTGAATTTTAAGATCCCAATAGGAAGGCAGAAGGAAAGAGGATGAAAAAGTTTGGAAATTAGTTAAATATAAATACCAATAATTTTGTCCGATATGTTTTAACCATTTGAGTAGGATCAAGTAAATGTTGTTCAGAGTAATTTGTATAGAATTAGCAAAGGTTTGATCAATTAGTATATTTGGAGGATAAAAGAAATTTAAAAGAAGAGTTGGTGGTTTAGAATAGTTACCTGTAGTACAGCTAGTGTTTATGAAGTAGTATTGTAGTATTTAGAAGATAATAGGAGCAACAGATATTAGTGTAGCAACAGAATTTGAGTTCTGAAAGTTGCAGTCAAACTAGCAGCAGGAGAAACTGACTGGTGAAAAAGATGTTTAAAACTATAGAAATCACAGTTTCTGTACTAGCTGGGTCAATGTGGATACAAGTTGGAAAGTCAGACACAGTTATGGTTATTAAAATTGTAGTAAACCTTCTTTGAGGAATGAAAATCTTTAGTGGATAACATCGATGGAAGAGGTGAGACAATGAGAGTTGAATAGATTATTTGGAACAAGTTGAGTGTTATATAGTAACTGGAGCTCTTTATTGGTCATGATTAGGTGACAGATATGTGACAGAGAGTGGGCATACATAGGTACACATTTTCTTAAGGCTGAAATTGATGTGAAAAGTACAGAGATGGTAGTTGAGGTCAGCAGTGGTCTTAGAATGTTAGCTAAGTTGTATTAATCTAAGAAAAGTGTATTTGGTTTAGGAAGATAAACATTAATATAGTAAGTCGGAACACAGCAGAAGTAGAAAGAAAAACAATATCTGGAAAACATGCAGGTAAGTGTACAAGATAAGGGAACCGTCTGGAATTATAGATTTGTAGGGAAGAAATTAATGTATAAGATGGATACAAATGGAACTTAAGTAAAGAGAGATATGCTAAAGACAAACAAACAAGTGAGACGGGTAAATATGCAGAAAGAGAGAGATTAAGACTAATATAATGGGACTAAATATAATTAGCTAACAGCTAGCTAAATACAAAACATATTGTGGAAAGAAAAAGGACGGTCAAAGAGATACCAGTAAGAAAAAAAAATTAGATTGACAGAACCAAAGAGGAAACAAACAAAGTGGAACTGTCATAGTAAGATAAGAAACATCCGGGAACAGAACTGAAAAAAATATAAATAAGAACTTCCTCAGTTACCACACAAAACAGAAACGGAACAATAGACAGAAGAGATGTATATGTTTGGTTGAGAAGGGGGATACAATGCAAAAATGTACAGTAATCATTATATACCAAATATTACGGGTGAATATTTTGTAATAAATAACATGAAGAGATTTAATTAGAGATAAACATTATTGAAGGAAGTGTGATTTCCATGGGTTTACTCACAACTAGCTCATCATAACATTCCGAATTAGATATAAAATAAGAAATAACGGTGAGATTAAATGAAAGACAATATTAATCACTTGTTGGATTTACAGAATAAGTCACCTCTTTTCTAATTAGTCTAAGAGACTAGATAAAAGAGAGAGAAATACAAAATTTCTGGAAATAAAAAAAAAGTTTGCTATTGCAAACAATCACCTAGAACAAATTCTAGGCATAGAACAGGTGGGAGACATTCTTGGATATGACGCTATTCGGAAACGCTCCAACGCCACCCAGAGCTAGAGTAGCCCCTCGCGTTTTCGGCAACCTTATACTAATTTTACCAATCTAGATGGATTGGAACAATAAGCTTTGAACTTGTTAAAGGTGGCTATCATTTCTGGCTCTCTTGCCTCCTCAGCCAACAGTTCACCAGTAAACTTCTATTTATATAGAATAACACATCTTTAGTGCTTTTGCATTTGCACAGGTTTAACACAAGAGGGAAACATTGTTCTACAAGCTACATGTGTAATGTATGTTATTAATTGCTACAATATTTGATTATCAGTATTCAGGCGAGGTGTTACTTAACGGCCAGTAATATTTAAAAAAAAAAAAAAAGCAAATATAATTTAGGCTTTATAGTAATTATCTTGAATGCCCACACCAAACAGCCGCTTTTAGCGCCAATTGACATAATAGATTTGAACAATTAAGCACCAGAAAAGAAAAAAAAGAAAGAAAGAAACTGTTTATAAATAAATTAGTAGTTCTGGAAAATAAACGATGTCGCCAAGTGGCAAATTTAGACAATAGCAATAACAACCACTATGTGTTTGGAAAAGAATGTCAAGCATGGGAAGAGAAAAAAGATAAACGTTGGTAGGTGGTTATAAAAGAAAAAACAAAAAAACAGCTGGTCAGTTGAGAAGTAGGATGGGTATTCTTAGAGTAGGTTCTGAAAAGTGGTTCTTGTCCAAACATTGAGAGACCCAACAAGAAGCAACTATGTTGCAACCGAAAGAGATAGTGAATAATTTTATTTGAAAATTAAAATTATTTATTTGAATTTTTTTTTTAAATTATAGAAGAATGTGTCAAGTAAATAATGCATATGACGATTTATCACACAAGCTAGAAGTTTCAATTTATTTCTTAGACATGAGGTCGTCTGCGTATATATATATATATATATATATATATATATATATATATATAGATAGATAGATAGATATATATAATCGTTTGACCAACGTTGCTTATATTGTATCGGTCCAGTAAGGATGATAGGAAAATTCAGTTTTATTTGAAATTGCATCACTGTAGTATTGAATTTAATCACGTCCGTTTCCTATCCTCTCCGCCAAATTCCACCCTTTGATAGCAGGCGACCACTACATGTAAAAAGATACGAGCATAATTGAGATATCGATACCTCAATATCACTAGTGTTTCAGCTACAGATCATTTCATTGAATACTGATCAAGTCACCAACGGTATCAATAATTTTCTATAGTGACATAAACATGAGGAAGCAAAGAGAAAAGATACAAATGGATGGCTCACACCTCCCGCCATATTATTATTTATCCCCCACAGTTCTTGTTTATTTGCACAACATATTAATTGCATAACGCATACTCCGATAAAACGAAATGACAACATCCACGGTTACGCATTGCATACACAGTGAGAAGTGTTTATATATATATAAACACATTGCCGTAAATGACAGTAAATGTTTATGTATAGGAATCATTTAATAACAAAAATGTACTAAAAAGTCTAATATCAGTTGAAGTGGCTGATTGTAGATTTCAAATTCCGATAGTCTCCAAAATGTCAAATTAGAACGAAATGGAAGAACAGATTATAAATAAATAAAGAAACGGTTATAAAATTAAATTGTTTAAATGCTAATTCGATTTTGTCTATTTAATAAATTCACTAAAATAGGTTTGTTATGATTGTTTAGCAATCGGTAAAATATCAAAATTGAGTGGTGACCGTCACCAGCTAGGAGTGTAGCAAAAATATTAAAAAAAAAAGTTATGGTAGTAGTAATTCTATAGAACAGTGGCATTTCACATATCATGCAATAGCTGCATCATAATTCGGTACTGGTTCCCGCTATAATTAAAACCGTTGTATTTATGTGCGTCTGAATATGCACACGTCTGGATGTGTGTGTGTGTGTGTATGTTATAACGTATAACCCAGACTTTCTCTGATTGTAAATAATTTTCACCACCGCCACCACTCATTCTTTATGGCACTCCCAGACATAAACAAGCACAGACAAGTAGTATTTTGTTACGATGTAAGGAGGAAAAAATATCGAAGCGATTTCGACAGCTGTATGCAAATAAAATGACTTTGAAAAACGTTACAGAGATGTTGAGGATAATAATGTAACTTACCGGTCGTAAAGAAACCTTAGCAGTTATAAATATTATCGATGTATCTGTTGTAAACCGTCTTCGCGATCGAGTCGAGGTGATCTAGGATTATTTCCCACTCCTTAACCAGTAAAACATTCCAGTCAGCTAAGTAAGCAAGTAAAAGCACCGAAAAAGTTTTTCCTCGAAGTTTAGAAACACTCACAATGTGGGCGAGTCTATTCAGTGGTTTGATATAGGGGTGTATATCACTGCAGTTGTCTTTTTCTCTTTCCTTTTTATATTTTTTTCTGTCTTTTCGTTATTTTTACTACTCTATCCCGACGTTCTCTTCTTGTTTATACATTTAATCTCATATGATCGAGTTATTTCTTTTCACTTTTGGTTTTCGAAATCTGCCTGTTCAACTTTTTATCTTTTTTTCTTTCTTCTCCTTTTTTTTTTTTTCGTTTATCTGATCGTTGATAGGTCAGTCGCTCCTCAGTACTATCGTGGTAAACTTCGTTCTCTCGTCAGGATTAACAAAAATGTTTTCTTTTCTGTCTTTCTCTTTGAGTAAGCTGAAAAAAAATGAATGTTTATCTATTTATCATTCTCTTTCACATGCATTTCGCAATTCCAATGACACTCAGTACTACATGCATATGAACCTCAACCATGAAAATTATAGTAAATTTGTTTTTTTCTAGTCGGCAGCCTACCGCCCTCCCTCGCTCTCTGTCTCCCCACTCTCTCTCTCTCCCTCTCTGTCTCTTCTTTCTCTCTCTCTCTCTCTCTCTCTCTCTCTCTCTCTCTCTCTCTCTCTCTCTCTCTCTCTCTCTCTCTCTCTCTTTCTGTTTTTGTTTTTGTTGATGTTATCAGTATCTCAATGTTACCATGTTATCACGCAATTAAAAGGGTTGCATCTCGGTTCATTATTGCTATTCCATTGGTCGAGGTGAAACCTTCAGCTAAAACAGGAACGCATGAGGATGAATTTTAATTACATTCTAAAAGAAGTACATCAAGTCACACACAAGTACTTTTAGCAACTCCGTTGAAGTTATCAGCTTTAAAAAAAAATTTTTAAACCCCGAAAAACAGAACCTTGTTTCAGTCATTGCACTGTGACCATACTGCAGCACCGCCTTGAAGGTTTTTTTTTTTAATTGATCTCAATACTTATTTTTTAAAGCCTAATATTCTATCGGATTTCTTTTGCCGAACCGCTATGTTACGAGAACGCAAACAAACCAACACCGGTTGTCAAGCAGTAGTGGGGAACAAATACAGGCGCACACACACACATATATGTATGTATGTTTATACCTATCTATCTATCTACCTACACACACACACACACACATATGCAACGGACTTCTTTCAGTTTCCGTCTCTCAAACCCATTCACAAGACTTTGGTCGGTTCGGAGCTACAATATAAAACATTTGCCCAAGGTGCCACGCAGTCGGGCTGAATCCGAAACCATGTGGTTTAGAAACAAACTTCTTACCACACAGCCACGCCACATATATACACATTCACTCTATATGACGTCACAAGTTTATCTTAA
>NC_068984.1:38529466-38536630 GCF_001194135.2 Octopus bimaculoides
TATATATATATATATATATATATATATATATATATATATATATATATCTGTGTGTGTGTGTGTGTAAAGTTGGTAGGTTAAAATCTAAGCTGTCCTCTTGAATATATATGTCCGTGTCTATGTATTTATGTATATTGATACATGAGCCGCATATGTATATACACTTATTACTCCAGTCCTTGAAACGCTTCATCCAAATTTAAATTTTGTATTATTTGATTCTCTGTCTGACGCGTATCTAATTGGAAATTTCCTACTTGTACGATTTTGTAATTCCTATTAGCAAATGAAACATGTGCAATGGGGAATAAATAATACCAAAAACCTTTTTAATCTCCTGTTTTGATTTATATTTATGTATATGCTTTTGGGTTGCAACCATGTTGGGACAGCGCTTTGAAGGGCTTTAGTCGGTCATATTGACCCTAGCATTTATTTCAGTCTGATATTGAATTTATCGATTTCATCGATTGGCTAAGTTTACACTAATAAAGACAAATCCACTCTTCCTACACACACACACACACACACACACACACACACACACACACACACACACACACACACACACACACACACACACACACACATACACGCACACACACAATTTTAGTCACGGGATATATTAACCCAAAGTCCCAGTAGCAAAGCGAACTCCTTAGCACACGTTTATGTGTTTATGTATGTTTGTTTATGTGTGTTTGTTGTGTGTGTGTGTGTGTGTGTGTGTGCGTGCGCGTGCGCGCGTATTTGTGAAAACCCTTAACCTAGTGGCCGGAGTGTTCGGTACCCGGGCGGCGTGTTGTGTTCTTGAGCAAGGTGCTTCATTTCATGTTGCTCAAGTCAATACGGTTGAAAATGTATGCATGTATGTACGTATGTATGCACGCATGTATATATGTATGTGTGTGTGTGTGTGTGTGTATATATTTAAGCAATTATTTAAATTTTGAGTATACATCATGTAGTATGCCGATTAAAGCACTTTCACCAGGTATGGCTACCTGATGTCATCCACAGATTTGATGTAAATGTTACCGAATCGATTTCAGGAATTCTGCAGTGTTCTTTCAGTATACAACAAATTAGAGAAATACAAAATGGAATTCTCGAGAACTTTTATTCATCACAACGTGATGAATAAAGTTTCTTGTGAATTCTCTAATTCACACACACACACGCACGCACGCACGCACACACACACACACACACCCTCTAATTTCAGCTGGGATGCGTATTGTCATCATTCCGTTTCATAATTTTTATGAACTGGGTTGACATGTGCCAATGTTGTGGACGTGGTGTAATAATTGGTGGGTATAGGATCGGCCGGCTGATATTTGCAGACAACGTGGTGCTACTTGGCTCTTTAGAAGGTAACCTTCAGTATGCACTGAATGGTTTCGCAGCCGAATGCTACAAGGCAGGGATGAGAATTAGTGTTGCAAAGACTGAAACTTTGGTGCTGTCAGGGAAGTCTTCCCAGTGCACTCTGCATGTTAGCAGACAAGTGGAAAAGTTGAAGTATCTTGTGACCGTATTCGTGAGTGATGTAAAACACTAGGCTGAATTGGATGCTAGATTTGAAGGGGCTGATACAGAAATGTACCAGTTCCAGTATTCGATTCTCAGAGGAGAAGAGGTTGGGAAAAAAAGCCGAACTTGCTATTTTCAACTTGGTTTAGGTGTCTATCCTTATCTATGGTCATAAATGTCAGGTATAACCGAAAGAGTACTATCGCGAATAGAAGTGGCCGAAATGGGGTTCTGCCAAAGGGTCTCCGGATAACATTACTGGACAAGGTGCGTAACTCGGAGATCAGTGATTCTCTCCAGGTTGAGCCTCTGCTTCTCCGCACTACGGACATGTGATTAGAATGTTGTAAGAAGGAATTATGCCGAGCAAACTGGCAGGAAACTTAGGGGCAGACCATGAAACAGATAATATCCATAGTTTTAGTTGGTCAGACTGAGGAAACCAGCCGGAAAGTGTAATGACGGTTGCCTCTGATAGGACCCTATGGGGAAGGTACCTGAGGACTCTACTCCTACAACTCTCCCAAGAATAGTGAGTGGAAAAGATGGATATATACGAGAGGTGTTCACTAAAGATTTCCCTTGACCCACTTCTTAAGGACTGGGATGATTATCAGTCCTTCTTCACATAGCCACCTCCAATGTTGACACACTTCTCCCATTGCTTTATGCAGCTGTGAAGACCTCGTCTGTAGAAGTCGGTAGGTTGCGTCTGGAGCCAAGACTTCACCTCAGAAATAAGTTCATCATCGTTCGAAAAGTGCTTCCCCTTCAAAAAAGATTCCATGGTTGGAAAAAGGTAGAAGTCAGATGGAGAGTAAGCGAGATGAGAAAGGATTTCATAGTCGCAGGGGCCACATGCGCATTGTGAACTGGGGCATTGTCTTGGAGGAGGCGGACTCCTTTGGTCAGCATGCAACACTTCTCAGCTTTGATGGCGTCCCACAATTTTTGCAGCAGAGAAGTATAATATGCCTCGTTAATTGTGGTGCCCTTTGCCAGAAAATCCATCATCACTACTCCTCGCTGCTCCCAAAAGACTGTGAGCATCACCTTGCCTGCTGAGGGTTGGAAACGAGCCTTCTTTGGAGGTGGTGAGTTTTCATGCTTCCATTGCTTCGACTTGTCTTTAGTCTCAGGATCATAGTGATGGACCCATATTTCATCCTGTGTGATAAGTCTGCCGAAAAAGTCCTCCTCGTTTTCTTGGCTCATGACCTGGGAGCAATTGACTCGTTCCTGTTTCTGAAAAGGTGTGAGCATCCGGGGAATCCATCCACAACTTACATTCCTGCATGCCACCACCCTAGCTTGGTACTTTTTATCGAATCCAAAAGCTTGAAGGGCAAAGTTGACTTCAGCGGGATTTGAACTTGGAGCGCAGAGAATTGGAACAAATCATCACCATCATCCTTTGACATGGTTGAACAACCAATCCCAAGTAGTCAGGATTTACAATACGATCGACTTCAACACCTAACCTGGTGCTTGATTCGGTTGTACTAGTCATCCTTTCGATTGCTGAATACAAAGTCGTGACTCACAAGACCTTCTTTCGGATGACTTTCCTAAGTCACCATCTCACCCTTGTAACTTCCTTTCATCCTGTTGATTAGAACAAGCACTGCGTAGTTTTCTATCTAACGCTCAAGCTACTCTGCAAAATCACCTCCTATACTCACCACCAGTTAGATATTTATTTTTGTGTAACTGGTGCATGTAAACTGTATACCTATTATAGTATTGTACTGTTTATTGGCTACTACTTCTATCATTAATTGCCTATTTTTGTGGGAAATCCAGCAGAGTACAGACAGATTGTTGTCTACTTGTGTTATTTTGTTTAGAAGGTACTGTGATTGTTCTTAGTGGTAAGTGCATGGGAGGCTGGCAAGAGAGCATCATACCAGTATGGCCAATATAGCAGTTATGGGTCGGGAAGCTTACAACTTTTACGTTTGCAATCGAACTTATAAATTACATTAACCATTAGTAACTTACTTGTGAATTTACATGCTTGCAGTTTGTTATTCAAATAACAAGATTTTTAATCATATTAGTTTTGAAGTTCATAATTAGTTTTAGTCTATTATTTAATGTAATGCATTTACATTCTGTTTTATGAAGTTTTTGAGAATGTGTTTATCTATTTTATAGTCAGTACGCATTTGATTCATGGAATAGATTTTATGAGTGACTTGCATTTTTTTCATAGTTGTAGTATTTGTTAGTATTTGTTGTGTTGTATTTATGTATGTATTGTTCTGTGTTGTATTTATGTTTGTGTTGTTCTGTCTATCAGCCTATCAGTATGTTAGAATACCTTTTGTTGACTAGTGCTTGATTTATTCTATGAAAGAAAATGTAGTTGCCCTTTAAAGTAAGGCTTTTACCACTAACATTTTGTATCTGTATGGACATTCTTTGTCGCCATGTTAGTACATGCTTTTGTAGGTGTTTTTGACATAAACGGACGTGATGTATCTGTTATTTTCTACCTTTACCTTTAAATCTAGACATGGAAATTTTGTAATGCTTGGAGTTTTATTCGTATATTTCTGGATATTTTCTAGATATTCCTTTAGTTTGACTACATGTTTCAGTGCGTCTATTATGACGTGTATATCGTTCTCATATATGGTGTATATCGCGTTTCTCGCTTTCTAACCCTTCGTATGTATGTATATACGTATGTACATACATACATACATACATGCGTACATGTACACATATGAATAAGTATGTGTACATGTAAACAAGGTTACAGGTATGGATGTCATTACATATGTGCTAAACTTCATGGATGTTTTACATATTTTGACAGTAACTGATAAACTGTAGCTATATAATCTTTTGATTAGGCCTGCTCTTTTTGGTTTTAAGAAACACGGTTTCTCAAGATTAGTACCAAAGTAGTGAGTCACATAGCCAAGGGTGTCAAAAATCATTAGTGAAATTTTAAAATTATAGCTTGGATTATGTAACTGTCGAGTTTTCATCAGTTCGGCATAGATGTTTTCTTTTTCATTTCACTTTAACTTTATGTTGGCATTTACTGGGCAACTAATTTCAAATGTTGTAGTCCATGCGTGGCTCATAATCTTTGTAATGCTAGATGTGGAAATGGATGGAGTACAGAGGGATACAGCATTAACCTCTGCTTTTCGACTCCTAGAGTGTTTTATTATGTTGTAGGGAAGTGGGCATACACCATCCTGTGCATCCCAATTCCGTACATTAAATTCTTCAAGGAAGAAAACGGAACGCAGACTCTAAACTAAAACAGCACAACAAATATTTTATTACAGTAGAATTCTGCTCACACTAGGAGGGAATTCGGTAGCATGTCGCCTTTTGGTTAGATGAGACGCCGTCAATGAAGTTGCGTGGTTTGAAGTCATTTCCTCCTCTCTGGTTAACTATGTGGATTCATTGTAGAGTTGACGGAGAGCTGATGTCGAGACGTCTAACTTCCACGAAGTTCAGCAAGCAAGAGGCAGAGAGACGCGGGAATGCTTAGATATTGGATGACCACGCATGCGCATGAGGGACTTCCTGCATTCCTTCCGGAAGACTAGTCCCTGCGCATGCGCGGATAAACTCTTGAAAATGGCGACTGGTAGCAGGCGCCACTACAGTGTCTACTTCCACCTTTCGAACTTGAACCTCTTGGACTTTTACATACTCCTAGTTTCTGATATTCACATCCAGCACTGTATAATACAGGTCGCATTTAGATGAAGGTAAGTCGTTTAAGGAATGGTGGACCATTTTGGCCACAGTACAAGGCGGTCAAAACACACGCTACGCTATTCGCTGTATCAAATCACCTCAGAGGTGATGAATGACTAAATTAACTCTGGTACGATTTGAACACCATAACAGACTTCGATTAATACCGTCCAGTCTTGTTAAACAATTAAATGACTTTGGTATATTGCGTTTATTCAAAGATTTTGAATTCCAAGCCATTCACAACATAAGGGAGGCAAGTCGTGCTTAGGTAATATACATGTTTGTCTAAAACGTATAAACCTCTAAAGTGAACTGACTCGATGTCAGAAATGAAAATGCGATCGAGGGATCCGTTTGGGAGAAATTTTACAGAACTCTAACTTTTAAAGTCTTAAATACAGAGCAGAGAGTTGACCCAAAACTTGTCAGCGAAATTAGAAACTGCAGAAGCTCGTCGTTTAGACCGAGAAACTGTATATAAATCAAAGGGCACAGTCATGTTACACACTCAGAGTTATTCTGACTGGGTGCAAGTATCAGCGGAATATTCGTCCACTTTTACTGCAAAACAAGGACTATACCAGTAATTCAAACACTCAGCTTAGTGTCAAGTTGATTCAGAGAGACACCATAACGTACATTATAAAACCACTCGGGACGTTGACTCCATTTCTAACTCACATACACAATTTAATTATATATACGCGTGCAGAGCTTTCTGTACACACACACACACACACACACACACACACACACACACACACACACACACACACACACACACACACACACACACACACACACAAACACACACACACATACACACACACACACACACACACACACACAGTACTTAGGAAAACGGAAACAAAACAGAAACAAAAAAAACATTTTATTTATCTCGTTAATAAATGTGCTAAACTTACGCAGCATATGGATAACTCATCCAACCATCTCAAGCAGGTAACAAAAAAGGCAGTGCTTGTATTTGAGCAGCGCATAGCAACCAACCCTAGCAGTAAGGTGTTCTGGAAATATATACGTTCAAAGCAGAGACCTCACTCTCCAGTTGGCCCTCTTCGCTGCATCCGATATACTGCGAGCAGAGGAACGAATCCCTACCACCTTCTAGCGACGCGACCAGCATACCAGTCTGGTTTCAGGCGATTTCTGCCTCTCATCAGTACTGTGCATTGTTAACCAGCTAGAGGAGATGTCGTCTTCGGGTTAAAAAATAGCAGTAAATTCCGCTCGAACGTATCAGCCATGTTGAAGTGGCTACGAACATTACTCATATATATACACACAAATTAGGTGTTGAAAAGTTCCTGGCTTTGGAGAAGAGGAAATATTGGAGGATCAGTTAGTTATGATTTTATTCAATATATTCCCCTCCTAGATTCACACACTTACTGCAGCGGTCCTTCAGTTTTCTAGGCTCTGTAAAAGAACTCGGAAGGTTGGACCTCCCACCAGGCCTATCACGATACCCTTATGCATATACAGCTTATTTTATCCCCTGATTTCTCTCCCTCTCTCCCTCTCTTCCCTTCTCTCTGTGTTGTAAACTCCTGTTTTTAATATTTTCACCTTGCATCTCTTACGCTATCTCTTTCTCTGTTACTCATTCTTCCATCCTTCCATAATTTTCTCTTTCTGCTCACCGGACTCACTCTCTTGTCAGCATTCGTACAGCTGACTGCGGCTATATACCTCTTCCTTCCCTCCTAATCTGACAATCTCCTATCTACCCTTTTCTATTTTATCTATCTCATCTATGTCTTTTTACAATGCTTTCTCTCTCTCTCTCTCTCTTTCTCTCTCTCTCTGTCTTTCTCTGTCTCTCTTTCTCTCTCTCTCTCTCTCTCTCTCTCTCTCTCTCTCTCTCTCTCT
>NC_068984.1:38537132-38545183 GCF_001194135.2 Octopus bimaculoides
CACACACACACACACACACACACACACACACACACACACACACACACACACAAGCATAAATACATATACATACATATACACACATATATATACATCAGACATACATATACACATATAGATACATCATACATACATTTACACATATAGATACATCATACATACACACACATATATGTGCATGAATACGTACATACACAAGCGTATGTATGTATAAGTATTGTATGTATGTATGTATGTATGTATGGGGGTTGACCGAGACTTCAAGTTCCACCTCAAGAGATACTTATTCAAACATTGAGCAAAATACAGTTTGAAGTTATTTATGCATAAAAAATCTATACAATCTGTTAAAGAAAAATTTATTCATGTGAGACCAGTTCATAATAAAGTATTTCTTTTTATGTTCATCAAAAGCAATAGCAGCGTAAGTAACTTTGTTATGAAGTTTTAACTATTACAAATATATCCTGCCCAATTGCAAAAGGTGCTCCTTCTCTGAGAAGCAATCTCTATCAAGCAATCTCATTCATTTCTTTATTGCCCGCAGGGGCTAAACATAGAGGGGACAAACAAGGACAGACAAAGGGATGAAGTCGATTACGTTGACCCCAGTGCGTAACTAGTACTTATTTAATCGACCCCGAAAAGATAAAAGGCAAAGTCGACCTTGGCAGAGTTTGAACTCAGAACGTAACGGCAGACGAAATACTGCTAAGCATTTCGCCAGGCGTGCTAACGACTCTGCCAGCTCGCTGCCCTTACGTAAATTCACTTTACTGTCATGCTTTCACTTCAAACGTGCATTAGGAGAGTTCAAATGCATACTGTGTCATTTTTTATTGTATGTATTCTCATTGTGTATATATGGAGTGATAATCTTTTTTTACTTAAAATTCCACATTGTGGTGTCACCTAATTTCAAAATTTCATTCCTTCGTTTTCAGTGTCATATTACACCTTAAGGTGGTGAGCTGGCAGAATCGTTAGCGATCCGGAAAAATTGCTGAGCAGCATTTCTTCCGACATAACGTTTTGAGTTCAAATGCCACCGAGATCGACTTTCCTTCCATCTTCTCGGGTATGGATAAAATAAGTACTATTTTATCACTGGAGTCGATGTAATCGACATACCCACTATCCGAAATTGCTAGCCTTGTGCCAAAATTTGAAACCAATATTATAATACACCTTATGGCAGTGAAATGGCAGAATCGTTAGGGCAGCGAGATTGATAAAATTAATACCAGCTGGAGTCTACGTAATCGATGTAATCAACTAACTTCAGGCCTTGTGCTTATATTACGCCTTGAAGCAGCAAGCTGGCAGACTCGTTAAGGCGTTGAGAAAAATGCGCTCTGGTATTTCTCCCGACTTTTCACATTCTGTTTTCAAATCTGTTTTCAAATTCGTCTTTCATTTTTTTCGGAGTCGATAACATATGTACCAGTCAATATTGAGGTCGATGTAACCAACTTTCCCTTCCCTTTCGAAATTCCTCGCCTTATGCCAAAATTTTGAATAATTATGTTATACCTTTTTTGACATTCATCGTAGGATTTACTTTATTTTTCATGTATTCCGGATTACACTACGACCAAAAAATATACACAAGAAAAAGAGCAGTACACAAATTAATGACAAAGAAAGCAAAAGGGTGACGAAAAGTTTTTGATTTTACAATTTTTTTAAAACAACATTTGAAAAGTTTCTTACTGCAATGACTAGAGAGATATTTAGACGGATATGTTCAGATTATTTCAAAGAGAAAGATGAGTTTCCGACATTTTTCACTGGAAAGATATAATGAAGATTTGTTTCGATCTGAACAAGATTTCCAACGTGGAAATGTAATTAAAATATTTTTATCAATGAAACTGATGGTAAAATGTTCGAATTGGCAAATACTTTGACGATGTTAAATGACTTGAAATGTAATTATTTTGAAGTTATATAGAAAAATTGACCACATATCTTGAAGGGGAATGAAACCTAGTGATGTTGAGATATAATATTTACAAAAAACTGGAATGAGTATTACTGATTTTGAGGTATAATTAAAGCAGAAATCGTTTGACTGTAACTATGAAGATACAAACTATGTGGTCAGCAACTGATTGACTTATGAGCACGTGTATGAAAAATGTGCAACGAGTAGTTTTCAAGGAAACAGATCCAGCATTCAGAAAAGTATTGCAAATTGCTGTGGCAACAGAGTGAGTCACTGAAAGCGTTTCAAATTTGCTAGAAGGAAAGCCGCAGAGAAAAGCTGTGCAGAGAAAAAAATGATACTATGAACCGGAATCAAAAGCAAAATTGTTGCAGATGTAAAGCTACAAATCATTCAAGTAAAATTGTCTAAAGAAAAATCAAAAAGCAATTTCAGCCATAAAAGCGTCATCTTAGGAAGGATTACAGATTCAGATTAAATCAAAATAAGGATAAACAACAACGGAATAATGAAACAAATTTTAAAAGAAAAACTGAGAAAATATTATGTTAAGAATAACAAATGCAACGAAAAGAAGTCCATTTAAAAATTCAGTTGAAAATCAATGGACAGTCAACTGAATTCGAATGTGCCACAGGAGCAGCTGTGCCCATAGCTGAAATTACTAAATGGATAAAGATAAGCATGCCTTAATTGAATTTTATCATAATTCAGCTTTTTGGCCATCGGCACAACTAATTTCACCGAAAGATGTGTGTAAAGTCTCGGTTATATACCAAGCAAAAAACTCCTCACAAATTGAGATTGTTTACTGAAAGAAATGGGTAGTGACTGAATAAGAAGGTTTGAAATACACGAATGCTCCATAAATGCTTAGGTACGAGAATATGAATACAAATGTGAATATGAATACAAAAATGAAACAAAAGGAGAAATTGACAACCAATCGCAAACACGTTTAGACAAAAGTTTTGTGGTATTTTTTACCTGGTTTAAGTCTTTTCTCGAAACTGAAGGCTCATTTACAATTGAAATAACAAACATTACAGAAATTCTACAAGTCATGTTAAGCACTTTACTGTTGCATTGTGTACTTCGTCGTTTTTATTGCATTCGATTTCACTGGACTCTCTCATACATACATACATACATACATACATACATACATACATACATACATACATGCATGCATACATGTATATATGTATGTATTATGCGGCACGATGTTGTTGCTAAAACAATTTATAACACCATCCGCAAAAAAGACTGTCCTGAAATAAATTTAGAACATCCCTCTGTTATGGAATGCATTCATAAACACCAACTGAAGGAATATTGGTGGAGTATTCCCATCAAAACTTCTGTCAAATGTAAACATAACAGGCCGAATATTGTTGTTTGGGACAGAGAGGCAAAAGTATGTACCGTCATAGAAGTCAGTTGCCCTGCAGATATAAACATCTCTTAGAAAATCAAAGAAATCAAAAGATATCTATGGACAATTGCTTCGCAACCTCAAGCTTCTATACCCGGAATATGAATTCATATTCATACCATTAATAATTGGTGCACTAGATTTTGTTAGTAAATGCTTAAAGGAGAATCTGGATAAACTGGGAATTTCAGAAAGAGAAATCGACCAGCGAATTCGTACACTACAAGTGCAATCTGTGAGTGGAACAGTAAAACTATGCAAGACTTTTTTCAAGTGACAAATGTGAATTTACCTGTGTTAACTATATCCCAAAGACGGAGCCTTGTATCTTTGTTGGAAACCGGCTCTCTCCTCAGTGAAAGATTTATAATAATTAAAAAATAGAAAAGATATACATACATACATACATACATACATACATACATACATACATACATACATACATGCATACATACATATTAGGTTGTTTCACATGAAATGTCGTATTTGAAAGGTAACAATAAAATGTTTCAGAAGTGTTAGAAAACTGATTTATTTAATCAAAATTTAATCCATGTTCATTTATGACGTTTACCCAACGTTTCTCTATGTCATATATTCCATCTTTAAAAAAAATTCATCTTTTGCTGTGATAAACTGTCCGAATGCTTCAAGTACTTCTTCTTTGTTTAAAAAATATTTTATTGCTTATGAAAAGCTCACAATGCTTAAATAAGTGATGGGTTGCTTCTTTTTCAAATTTTCATGCATACAATCAATTTCCTGGCAATAAGATGTTGCTGTTACCGTTTTTGCATGTTGCAAAAATGAATGATGAATAACCATACAGTGACCACTAACGTTTTAGGGTGCAATAGTAGATTTGGGTAGTGTTTAGGTGACTCACCTGCATCTAATCACTGTCCTGTTCTCCTGCTGTTGTCAAAGAGTATCCATTTCCCATCACAAGTAATGATTTGATGCAAAAATGGTCTTTTTCCAGTCGAGAAAGCAATAAGGAGCACACTTCGAGGCGTCTGTTTTTCTGAATCTCGTTCAGTTGATGTGGAGCAAACCTATCCGTTTTCTTGACTTTTCCAATTTTTTATAGATGTCTGAAAACAGTTGTGAGAGATGGTTGGAGTTCTGATGAAAGTTTCGGACCTTTGTTCTCAGAATTTGTTCAACCAAAGCTTTTAATCTATCATGCCTACCCCTTGGTTTATTTTCAAGGCTATCATCTCCTGAACGAGAGCTTTGGAACCATCTCTGAACAGTTCTGATGTCAACAAAAACATTACCAAAGTCCCGCTTGATATTCCGTTGAGCTTCTGCGGCAGAGTGACCTAGTTTTACTCATACGAAAAATATCACTCAACATACTTTGGTTGTTATCATTTTCATAAGGTCTGTGGGTACGAATTTTGTATACCAATATTGTTGGGAAAGAAAAAGAGTCAAGATTAAATGCAAGGTATACATAATTGAGTTTTTAAATGACTGAAATAACAAGTATTTAAAAATGCGACATTTCATGTGAAACTACCTAATACATACATACATATGTTTAAGAAAGCTTCGAGATGATAGTAACATCGATCATCAAAGCAGTTCATCATGGACCAATAGCCGGATTACTACCTCCCACTTTGAAGGGTATGCGTTTGCAATCCAGGAACAGGAAATATCAACCAAGTATGTGATGCACAAAAGGGACAGATATGCAGGAAAAGTAGTAAAATATAACAACCGATGCAAATACAAATATATATATACACACACACGCACACACATTTAGTGTTTTAGCAATTGCCGCCTCTTTTTTTCTAAAAGCTACACAATGTCACCAAATTATTATAGTTCATTCCTTCGTTCTCATTCTATCACGTCTTTCTGACAGTCATTTTAAAATTTACTTTTACTTTCCTTCCATTCTGGATTGCACCTAATCAAGAAGTATGCATAATCACAACTGTGGGCTATTTCATAGTTTAGACTTTTTTTATTTGAACTAAAAAGCATTCTATTATAAGATCATTAAATCCTCATTAATTAACGGCATTCTTAGTTAGGCAAAGAAGTGCGCACTCAAAGAGCCAATGCATTAATTCACAGTTTTCCTGGAGGTCTGCAAAAATATGATTGCGAAAGCTTTTAAGTGATTGTCCAGGAAACGCGAAATTAACTGGAATTTTTATCATCAATTACATTGCCAATATGTTTTTTGTTTCCTTTATGAATTCTAAGAAGTTCCACACTATTCTGTCCACTGTCATTTGCTTGCATCTGAATGCACATGTTTCAACTGAATCTGAAGATTTGAACTTCTCAAAGTTCAATCTTCATTAATTTCTTGTGCATGACTTCCATGTGTAGCACAGTTGAGAGAATTTTGTTCTTGTTACTAGAACATATCATTGAAATTCAACCAAAAGTTCCATCAGATTCAGGAAATCCTCAATATGCGGTTCACTACCTCAAACAACTCGTTAGCACTAGATGCTTCATCTTTATGAATCTTGTTGGCTGGTTAGAGTATCAGTTACATTTCTTGGTATTACAATGAAATTTTAATTCCAAGTTATATTCAAATGTACTTTGAAGCGAGAATGTACGATTAGGCTTTTAAACTTATATCTACAGTAGTTTTTTTAGTCGAGATTCATTAGTGAACCTCTTTACCGAACTCTTGATCATTGTGTCGAAGAACATTATTCCTTGAAATTAGTTTTTGTCATGCTATAAATCACTACAATGTGAGTCTTATCCATTTAACAAAAAACTTGTACTGTTAACCAGGGCTGTGGAGTCGAAACTATTGGTACCTCCGACTCTGACTCCGCCTTCTCTTTATGTAATTAAGTAATTGAGGTCTACATATCTCATAAACCATATCCATACGCTTGTACTTTGAGTAGGCCTATATGTTATTACTGGTTTATATTAAATAAAGATATTGTGAGTCGAAGTCGGTATAGTTTTACTGATTCCAACTCCAGCTACCCCTTAATTGTTTCCGACTCCACAGCCCTGCTGATAACAACTGCAGAGTGTGTCCAACTAACCGCATGAGTGGCGATAATTCAATAAAATGAAGTAAACATCCATGCAATGTCAACATACTGTACAGAAACGCAGTAAAAACTTCTTTTCGCATATAAAAGACCAAATATTGGTTTCAAATCTTGATACAAGGCTAGCAAGTTCAGGGGAGGGTGTAGGTCGATTACATCGATCCCAGTACTCAATTGGGACTTATTTTATCGACTCCAAAATGATGAAAGGTAAAGTCAAGCTTGACAGAATTTGAACTCAGAACGTAAACATAGACGAAATGCCGCTAAACATTTTACACGGCTTGCTAATAACTCTGCCTGGTCGTCGCCTTTAAAAGATTAAATATTAAGAGAAATTATAAAGGCTGTGCGAATACAGTGAGTAGACAGTAAGTCCAACAACATACGTTTAATTGAAAGAATAAATAGGAGCAATAATGTCTTCGTAATCTCAACCCATCACCACAATAATGCAAGAACAGATACAATAAGACAAAAAAAAAGACTCAACAAATGTCACGTGTGTACTTATGCCAGTAACAAGTAAAACAAATAAATAAATAGAAACGCAAAACTATGCCTCGACATCAGCTCACATGCTCGCCATAGAGATGTAACATAATAGCATAGAACAGAAGAAAAATCAGTTCGTAGATCAAAATCATTTGAAAACCTAAACCCATTGTCTGGGAAAAGAAAAAAATATCGCAAAAGAAAAAGACAACTGTGTGTTTATGAGCTTTAATATGACTTTCCCAAAACATAAAAATATTGTTGTCAACATACCGTTTCAGATCACATTTCTTCAGATTGCATCCTTACTACCCTCATTTGGACACGTGTTCGGATTCCTTATTAAATATTTTGTACAGTTTTTTAAGAATGCTCTTGGAGTGCAGTTTATACGCTTGGCCAGGTTATATTGCTGTTTTTAATTCTTTCCTCTTTCAGACTCCAGATGTATTGGGACAGTGACGTGGTACGTCATTTGTCTATGCCGTTTGAAAATGATGAGTGTATTTGTTCCTATATGCTTTTTCGATTAGACACATATCATTTTCATTACTATCTGCCAAAAATACCTTAGCTCAACGCACCAGTACCTTCATTTAACATCTGCCAGAGAGAGAACCGAATATGATGTTGCTAGTTGTATTGAAGTGAATTTAGTTAGCTTTTACGGGGTTTTTACAATTAATTCTAGCTTTGAGGAAGGTAAGGGTTTTAGTGCAATTGTAACTGACCTTTATATTATTTTTGTTAAGTAGTATGTGGCGTTTGTGGTTACTAGAGAAATGTTTTTATGTCAATCTAAAAACTTTCTCGTTATATTGGGCGTTGCATTTATGCTAATCAAATTGAACTTCGTTTTTCTTGCCTTACTTTTACTGATTCGGATATTCGGTTTGCATGCACTGTAATTTTTCTTTAAATCCTTTTTGTTTCTTTTGTTTTTTCCCCATTTTGAATGGCAGCGAATTCGAGTACCTCAATGCCTGAAAATTAGATTTTTCAAATTCCAATCAATGTGAAAAGCGTAAAACAACCATTTTATGTATACATACATACATACATACATACGTACGCGCGCGCACACACACACACACACACACACACACACACACACACACAC
>NC_068984.1:38545842-38552269 GCF_001194135.2 Octopus bimaculoides
ATATATATATATATATATATGTATGTATGTATGTATATGTATATATGTTTGCGTATACGTGTGTTATATTATGCAGTTAGATTCTACCGTTTTTGAAACCACCTGGAGAGTTAACAAGGCGGCAAGTTAAGCGATCACGTCCTAACGTGACAGATGACCAGAATATCGATGATTGTATGTTTTCTCTATCAGAGCTGGTCTGGTACTAAATAGCAATAACAACCTAGAAGTAAATACGTACCATGCCTAAGTACAACTCGCCAATTCCTGTGTAGCTTATGAGATTTTCAGAAGCTTCATTGTGCTTAGTTCAATCCTTCATTGAAGTTGGAGTCAATAACAAAGATTTATTTCAATGTTTGTCTTACTGAAAGATCCTGAGATAGGTCGAATTTCCATTTTATTCTACAGTAAAATTCAGAAGGAACTGTAGTGTCGTTAATTCACTTTACCATAGAAATACAAACGTTTGCATTTTAATAAAAAGAAAATGGCGTTCGTCAGCTCACATGTTTGGCCCTCTAATGAAATACATATGCAGTGTGTAAAATATGTCTGAGTTTGCTTTGGGCCCTCAATTCTGGATGAAGTCGTAAGAGCGTTGTTGTAACATACTGCATGCCTTGAGCATTTTTCAGACCTAGCGAAGCCCATACTTATCCAGGACTGACCACAGTCGATTTCTTTCTGAAGAAATACGGAAAATGAGTGAAAGAAAACAAAGAACCGGCCCTAATGCAGGACTGGTCCTTTGTTTATGACCCCAGAAGGATAAAAAAAAAACACTTGATTTGAAAGATTTGAAGTCAGAGCGTAGAGAACCGGAGTAATTACTGCATAGCAACCGATTCGACGCCTAAACGACTTTGATAATCAGCAGCTTTATGCAAAATATAGCAAGTCTTCAAAATAATGCAAGCATTTTCAAGGTCAACTCCTGGTCATTGCTGCTTACAGTCTACAACGGAAATGCTTTATAATTCAGCTGACAATTTTTCCTGATGAAATAGTTGCCATAGTCGTGGAAGAAATTATCCACTATTGTGAATTTCTATAACCGATTAGTTTAAATGGAATAGATTGTAACACATCTTATGTTTACATGTTGGTTTTTGATCAGAAACTAGATCCAATGTTGTGGATAATTAAATAATTGTAGATTTCTTTTTGGGAGTTGATAAGTGAAGTGGTTTCTCATTTGTTTCACTAGACTTAAAGGATGTTTAAATACTGCTCTCTTTAAAGATTATGAATCATTCATTAATTAGTAAGAGCTACTACGCCTTGCAGTTGTGAGCTGTACCGAAACTCGGTGACTATTTACAGCCAAATCTACTAAGTCAAGTACCTTGGCCTTGATTTATTGTGCGAGGTCAATGTTAGAATACAAGTTAACCCTTTCTTTGATCGGTTGTCTGGTGTCTCATTGACAAGAGGAGTTATAACCTTGTCACGACTCTGCATATCATTTGATGTATTATTACAATTTTGCGAGTATTACATACGATGATCTAAATCTGATGTCAAATAATACAATGCGTCTTGTATAATATACATATATGTTTCTTCAAATACAAGACTGTTCAAATTTTATCTTTTTACTTTAGATTTTTCGTTTTTTTAATTATTTTTTTTTTCTATTTACAGGTATTTCGAAACAAAAAAGTTCCTAAATTCATATTCGATGTTTCTAGAACTTCCCAGTCTCATTTTCAAAAGTTGATATATTTGGCGTCTGTATTCTTTCTGATTGAATTCAAGTGGATTTTCCAGCCAAATGTAGTTTTCTTTTATCGTTAGGCTCATACGTCAGTTGCCACCTGTCTTTAGCAGAGTTCCCGCTGTTACAGGCGTCCGAAGTATCCTTCAAACCATCTACCTTGGAGGCCCTGTAGTGAGCCAGGGGTAATTTTTTCCCTTTCCTGAGTAAAAAACGAACAAAAATGTCTACATGTTTCGATCGTTGTTTCGCTATAAATATTCCTGTATCAATTTTCATGTCTAACGGGAATTATGAAAGAAAGTTTTTTTATTATCTAAAATACTTCGAATATCATTAATTTCTAAAATAAAGAAATAAATATTTTTACATTCGATTTTATTTTGTTGTGGAAGTTTTCTCCGCACTGATTGAACGAAAGCTTAGTCAAAACCCACAATAAATCAGGAGAATGTCGAAATTTTAAAGCTAATTAGAAAATTCTAGGAACTAACAGAATTTAAAAAAAAACGTAAATGTCCACATCATTGCTTTTGCCGTAAATTTAGAAAATGTGTTTTAATAGGTCTCATACATCATTATGAAGCGAATTCCAATATGAAATTGCTCAGTAGTTAAAATAAAAGAGTAATAGCACCATAATTAAAGCATTATTATGCAGTAATGTGAAGTATGATAAGGTATTTACTCATGATGACAATAAAGCATAACAAAATCACTGGATAAAACGAAATTAATCAGGAGTAACTATAAGTTTTATTTGTCTAGACTAATTTTACTACCATTTATTTTTTACTTTTTCATTTCCTGTTTGCATATTTCTCCGTAAATACATATTTGTTGGTTAGCAAATAAATAGGTTAGTGTCTAATGGTATAATTTGGATTAATAATACCATTTGGTCCAGTATATAATCTGAATTTTATCACTTCAGCGACTGCTGCCACGAATGGTAATGAGTATAAGACGATCGCGATGGCCGAAATAGTTATGTACTTTACCAAAAGTATTTCGGTATTTGGTATCGTTCTTCTTAGTTCAAATCCCAATATCGATAATATAATTTTAGTTACCTTGTCTTTGTAGTTATTGAATAATACTTGTTATTTCAGATCCCTAATCATGAACCCTATCTCATACAGTTTCGGGATTTTGCTTTCCACAAACGTTCACATTCAAACCTATATATCTAATAACATATTTCAGCAATAAAGTCCCTTGATGAATTGCATTTTAATTATAGAAGGAATGTAAATGTCCTCTCTCCTATCTGCCAATTTTAGGATGTTTTTTTTTCACTGTTTGTATACAAATAACGATATTTGTATATTACATACTAGACTGAGACACTTAGTACATGCAAAAACAATGTTCAGCTATATTTGTGGTCATTTGATTTCGTGAAAGAACTGGAGGGGCGTTGCAGGCAGCGTTAATAATATTTATAACGCTTTTTTTCGGATGTGATCAGACAAAATATGGGCAACACATATATGCTGTTTGAACTCTGCTGGCGACATTAATAAATGGTTTTCATATGAAAAAAATATAATGGAATTTTCTGTGGAATGAAAAATGATTTATATGGATTGTTATTTCTATACAGTCAAAACAACGACACACGCAAAACCAAGAAAAATATTTCTTACCTAATTTTACATCCTGCTATAAGGAGTCCTGCTTACCAACTGCTACACAAAACCTTTTCTATCTTTCTGTTAATAATTTCAGTGAAATATTGGTTTCAAATTTTGGTACTGGGTCAGCAATTTCGAGAAAGAGATAAATCAATTACATCGATCCCAATGCTCAAATGGTACTTATTTTATCAATCCCGAAAGGATAAAAGGCATAGTTGACTTCGGCGGTATTTGAACTCAGAACGTAGAGATGGACGAAATGCCGCTAACCATTTTACTCTGTGTGCTAAGGATTCTGCCAGCACGTCACCTTAACTTCAGTGAAATATCAGCGAGTCAGAACAAAAAATAGATCCCGTTTCATGGCTCAACAAGATTTCCTTGACCATATGCGTGATTTAAACTTGCCCCCACCACCACCACCTAAAAGAAACAACAACTGATTCTTAAAATTACGCCTACAAGAGTGGAGCTTAATGGACACAGTATGTAACCTAAGATACACACTATCACCAAAGTCCACAATATCTAATTACCTTCTTGAAAGATGGTGGGCTATACTTCTCTCTTAACATTTCTGGACTGTTTCGTGTTTGTTGAGAAAAAACGATACCGATTAGCACAGCCGTTTTATAGGTGCACTAAAACAAATTATTAAATTTGTGTTGTTTCATATTGGAAAATGTTTTATGTCATCGACAGTTGCATATTCAGCAACACTAAAAGTACATAACAGAACTCTATTTCTTATATTAGCTCTAATTAGTATTCTTTTATTTGTTTCAGTCATTTGACTACAGCCATGCTGGAGCACCGCCTTTAGTCGAACAAATCGACTCCAGGACTTATTCTTTGTAAGCCTAGTACTTATTCTATCGGTTTCTTTTGCCGAACCGCTAAGTTACGGGGACGTAAACACACCAGTATCGGTTGTCAAGTGATGTTGGGGGACAAACACAGACACACACACACACATATATATATATACGTCGGGCTTCTTTCAGTTTCCGTCTACCAAATCCACTCACAAGGCTTTGGTCGGCCCGAGGCTATAGTAGAAGACACTTTCCCAAGGTGTCACGCAGTGGGACTGAACCCGGAACCATGTGGTTGGTAAGCAAGCTACTTATCACAGAGCCATCCCTGCGCCTATATATCTATACTACTTAAAGAGTTGTAACCATCTTAACATTATTACAGCTAGGTTGCACAGTGTTTTGCGGTTTCTTTCACAAGAGGTTCGCACTTAACAGTACAAATGCAAAATTTGGCCTCAAAGAAAAGTCGTAATTGTTTCTAATTTTGGCACAAGAGCAGCAGTTTTGAGGAGAGAGGAATAGTCGATTATATCGAGCCTACTACTTGACTGGTAACATATTGTATCGAGCCCGGAAGGTTAAAAGCCAAAGACGACTTGAATGAAGGAAGTACAGTGCCGGAACAAATATTGCAATGTATTTTTCCGATGCACATTTAAGATTCTGTCAGATCACCGTCTTAGAAGTGAAGTCATTATAATGCGAAATATTTTCACTGGTGTTCAAAAACTAAAAAGAAACGAAAAAGTAAAAAAACTATTATTCTTTCTCCATTACATATTAAGCGAGGATTTTTGAGACAGTTCTTCAAAGCTACACGTAAGGATTCGTCAAGAATTGCAATACAAACTTCCTGATACCAAAATCAAGTATGGGGGGGGGGGGTCTTCGTTAGTCAACAGATACACAAATAGATTCTTGATGAGCTATTTTCTCAAATTTTAAACATGATTGACTTAGGTGATGGAGCGCCTTCAAAAATTATGCCAAGATTTTCTATGGGGAACTCGCACAGATAGCTATAAGCAAATTGTATATAATTGGTTCAAAAACTGTCGGTCTCTGGGATGCAAAATGTTAAAAGTTCTTTTTCTGCATTCTCTTTGCCAAATATTTTATCATGAAAATCATGTATCAAAACATGTCTCGCTATCTTGGAGGCCTTCTGACAAATTCTTGCTTATAAGAAAGAGAAACGACCTACGTTGCACGACGAAAACAGAGAAGTTTGGGAGTAAGTGTCTGATGCTTTGGGTATACATAAAAAGTGATGATTCAAGAAAGTTGGTTTAAACTGACAGTAACTTGAATATTGCCAAATACACCCAGTTTCTGAAGGACAATTTGATACCAGATTTGGATGAAGGTGAGATTTTCCAGCATGATAGAGCTCTATACCACAGATCGCGTGCAACACAACAAAGTCTGACTGATGAAGGTGTTACTGTATTGAAAGATTGACCAGCCCAGAGCCCTGACTTAAATATCATTGAGCAAATGTGGACAGAACTAATAAGAAGAGTTCATCAGAAGAATCCACGCAATCTTGAAGAGTTGTAGGAGTTCAGCCACAGAGAATAGTATCTCATACTCGTGAAGATGGTGAAGTATTTATTCGCATCTCTTCCCAGGCGCACTGAAGCAATTATTCAAGCTAAGGGAAGCCACACGAAATATTAACAACGTACAGTAACTTCTTGAAATGAGCATTATGTATCTTGATTGATTTATGCGAAGTGGCCGAAAACTTTTGTACGGCCATTTTTGGTGGTCGTCTCGCATCTTCTCTCATTCATAACCCCTACTACAAAATATAATGGTTAGGTATGGAAATGACTCCAACAGGGCCAATGTTTCATCTGTAAAAAACGCAATGCGAAACATTCACTTAAAGTTGGCAATAGTAGAAATTTACAATAGTTTAAAGTGATCGAAGACTTTTGCACGGTGCTGTACAATGTGGCACTAATGGTCAGAACTCCAAACGTCGCAGATGTCCTAAACATATGGATTTTTCTTTTAATCTCTAATATAGTAAGTTGAACTGCTGGAATATGTGTACCAAAACTACACATAAACTGGAATATCAAACGTAAATATTTGTTAAGTTTTTTGTTATAGATGAAAAACGAGAGTCGTAAATTGTTCAAACGTTATCCTACATATAAAGCTTAATAAGTATTAAAAAAAAATTGTAATTTGAATCGTTGGAACATCACCATCACGTCTTCATTATATATATATATATA
>NC_068984.1:38552378-38553409 GCF_001194135.2 Octopus bimaculoides
TATAAATGAGTGTGAATTCAGAGAATCGTGCGCCACGATTTTATTATACAATGCTGACCATACTTATTAATGCAAACTTGTACGCATTTCTTCCATACTGAAATTGACACTGCATGAAGGAGGTTGCGAAACGGCCATAGCCCTATGAAAATCATGTGGTTAAATCAATATATATTCATTTCTCATGCCTCCTGACTTTATGGTTATGTATATATAATTAAAACGGCAGGCTGATTGAATCGTTGGTACAATAGACAAAATGTTTAGCAGTATTACTTCCGGCTCTTTACGTTATGAGTTCAAATTTCGCCACGCTTGAATTTACCTATTATCCTTTCAGGGTCGATAAAATAACTATCAGTAGAGCACTGGCGTCGATGTAATCGACTTAGCTCCTCTCTCCGTAAATTGCTAGTTTTGTGCTAAATTTAAAACCATTGTATATATTATTGAAATTGAATTTAATTAAATTCTGAGTTGTGTCTAGAAAACTGGTTTAAAATCTGTCTTTCTGAAAACTGAAAACTTCCAGTGTTATAAACAGGAGGAGATTTGTTTAATAAAGGAATGAACTAATTGTTGTTGTTTAAGTCTTGATGAGAACTGTGATAAAAGACATTCTAGCCATGACCCAACGAGTAATTTTCAGGTATAATATACCCCGGACAACATCATTCAATGGAACAGTTTTCAAACAGTAGATGTGGTTTTAAGGTGATTTAACTGTTATTTCTTCAGGTAAACCGATCACAAAGGGGCTCTCTCATTACCTCAGTAAATATATGAATTTGTCATATAGAAGTGTAACGTCTAAGTGGATACGACGTTTGACAAACACTTTATTCTAATCTGCCGCTGTTTATTCAGTTGTGAAAATGCCCCGGATATTGCCTTAAAAGTTAATAGGGATGGCTGTCCATTAAAACATCACTCAACTCTATTTTACTAGCGTAAACAGGCACGTCACAACTTAGGTATTATATATGTGTGTGTGTGTGTGTGTGTGTGTGTGTGTGTGTGTGTGTGTGTGT
>NC_068984.1:38556818-38560242 GCF_001194135.2 Octopus bimaculoides
ATATATATATATATATATATATATAGTGCAGATTACAAGAAAGAAAGCTTAAGTAGAAACCGCAACAAACTCAAGACTAAGATACATGCATTATTTAGTCACGTTGCTTTACGTTCTTATTCAAATCTTGCTGATCTCAACTTTTCCTCTAATCCCTCTGTGATCAATAGAATAAATACCAGTAATGTACTGCATTGATTCTTTTGTTTATAACGAACTTTCTATGCAAATTAGTATTGTATCAAGACAAAATAAATATGTGTATCTAACGTAGAAGATTTTTATAGTTTCTGTTACAATCATAGGACACAAACTACTTAATTCTGTTTCATGAAGTTTCAAATTTGGACCATGAGCCATTTCCGTTAGATAGAATTTTATTTTTTCTTCAGTTTCATTCTGATTGTAAACAGATATTTGCAATAACATCCGTTTACAATTGTTTCAAACTCTGGCTCAAAGCCAGCAATTTCGAGAGGAGTGACAAGTCAATTACTTCGACCAAGTACTTGAATGGTACTTATTTTATCGACCTCGAAAGGATGAAAGACAGAATTTGAACTCAGAACGTAAAGAGCAGGAAAAAATGCTGGTAAGTATTTTGTCCAATGCGCTAACGATTCTGCCAGTTCGCTGCCTTAATAATAATATTGGTTTCAAATTTTGGCACAAGGCCAGAAATTTGGAGGAAGGGGTAAGTCGATCGCATCAACCCCAGTTTTCAAATGGTATTTATTTTATCGACTCCGAAAGGATGAAAGACAAAGTCGACCTCGGCGGAATTTGAACTCGGAACGTAAAGACGGATGAAATGCTGCTAAGCATTTTGTCCGATGCCGTGACTATTCAGTCAGTTCGTTGCCGTCTGTAAATGAACAATCTGGTGTGTTTATTTTAATGGCCTATCGATGTATACAGGGCATCTCTTTGACCAAGGTGTCGGGAAGACACTCGGTAAGAAATGAAAACAAAATTGAGGAAGAGGAAAGACTAATAATAATATTAGTGAGCCTTTCCGCTATAAGCACAAGGCCTGAAATTTTTGGGGAAGGACGTAAGTCGATTACATTGGCGCCAGTGCGAAACTGGTGCTTATTTTATCGACTCCGAAACCATGAGTGTAAAAGCGTAAAAACAGACGAAATGTACTTTTTTATCGACCCCAGAACATAAAAGACTAAACTGACCCTGGCGGTATTTGAACTTAGAACATAAAGAAACCTGACTAAATAACGCAAGAAATAAAGGATATTTTACTGTATACAAAATCCTCTGTTTTAGGTCAAGGAGAAAATTAAAGACAAACGGTTCGTACCTTTTACAAGGAAATTACCAGCACATTGTAAATTAGATTCGACTGGAAATTGAGATGGGCACCGACTGGGACACTGTTCGCTAAGTTACCCGGGAAACCTGATTAAATACCGACACATGGTGGGTGCAGCGACGCGCTGCAATGATGCATGCCCCTATACCTGACCTGAGCTAACAATTGAAATTTGCATTACTGCATTTGACCATAAGGTCTATAATAATTGATTTCAAATTTTGGCACAAGACCAGCAATTTTTGGGGAGGGGTTAACCCGATTGCATCGATCCCAGTATTTTTATGGTACTAATTTTATCAACCCTGAAAGGGAAAGGCAAAGTCGGCCTCGGCGGAATTTGAACTCAGAACATAAAGACGGACGAAATGCCGCTAAACATTTTTCCCGACGTGCTAACGATTCTGCCAGCTCACCGCCTTAAGGTCTATAATAATTGTTTCTGATTTAGGCACTTGTGTAACAGTTTTGATGAAGTGGTGGTCAGTCGGTTCTATTGACCACAGTACTTTTGGATAATTTATTTTATAGACCCAAGAGTGATGAAAGGCAAAGTTAACTTCGGCGGGATTTGAATTCAGAACGAAGGAATATTGGAAGGCATTTTCTCTAACCATCCTGCCAATCCGTCGTGTTTCATAAGCTCTTTAATAGTTTTTGATTTAGGCCCAAGGAAGAGAAGTGAGTAGTCGATACCATCGACCCTAGTACTTGACCGGTACTTTATTTTATGGACTCCAGATGGATAAAAGACAAGGTTGACCACAGGAAGATTTGAACTCAAAACGTAAAGAACCAAAAGGATAAGATCTATAATAATATAAACTCCTCTGATACTTTGAATAGCAGTATTAATGATCTGAGAAATTATCATGGTAATTATTTTAAAGCCGTCTATGTCGTTTGATTGGTATTTATTTAGTAGTAGGACGGAAAACGGAGAAGAGTTCATTAGGGAAAGAAACAGGGCAAGAAAAAAAATTAAACAATATGCCAAAGTAGTGGCGACTGTTACAAAAAAATACTGCTACAGAATCTCCTATATTAAAACTTACCAAATGATTCCGAAATATCACAAATGCAACAAAATTGTGCAAGACAAAAAAATATTTTAAAAAATCAAGAATTACATAGCTAATACAAGATGAATCGTTAGGATTGTGACTGACGCTTTTCGTTGATAAAAAAATTAGAAGACTGAAATGTTAATTTTTCAAATAGTTAAAGTAAAGAGATATACCAGAATATAAAAAGTTGATACTGCATCGAAATAAAATGTACTTTCGTTTATAATAAAATTCTCGATTAACTGACTCTGTTTTGTGGAAAACTGCATGTAGTTTAGTTGATGTATATATAATACGTGTCTATGTTAGTGTTTCTCATTCACGTTTGCAATTACCAGATGTTTTTTTCTCTCGAAAGGAAAGCATTTTTATGGAAGAATTATATTACAGTGCTTCATAAGGCAATGATGATAACTGCTAACTTTTTCATGTGTCACAGACTGCTCATAAAACAAATGATTTATCCCAGTCTCTATGTACTGTTACAAGAAGCTCATAAAACCTTATTTACATTATATTATGTTCTGTTAAGTGAGAGAGAAAGAGATGGTTAGATCCGGATAAAATATTAGTGCATCATCGTTAATAAAACTAGAAGTTCTGATACTTGCTCATTTCCAGCAGCTGAATATTTTGCATATGCACGTAAAATTAAATGTGTGAGCTGACATCAATTTGAACTCGTGGATCACGAACTCGCTATCCAATAGTTTATCAACTCTGCTATCTCTATTTGATAACTGTTATGTGTACATTGCCTTCTAGTTTATTTATTTAGCAGCAACCGATATCTATATTTCTGTTGTAATTCTTCTCGCTGTGTAGTTCTTCCTATAGATATGGGAAACAGTTTTACGTTTTTTAATTTTTTTTTTTTTTTGATAAGATGTAAAAATATGCATATATTTGTTTATTTATTGCCCATAGAAGGCTAAGCATAGAGCAGACAAACAAAGGGATGAAGTCGATTACATCGACCCCAGTGCGTAACTGGCACTTTTTTAATCGACCCCGAAAGGATGAAAGGCAA